>NC_044197.1:28515274-28815274 GCF_900880675.1 Sparus aurata | reverse complement strand
CTCACGCTTACAACTTTTTGTCTTTGCTTCAAAGCAGATCAGGGCGAGCACACCGTACATCAACGCCGCTGGTTGATTCCTTCACCCTATCGCCCTCCTTTTCAATCGGCCTCATGGGAAATCTATAGCTGCGCCGTATTAAGCAAAACCTCAGTCCTGCTCCTGCTGACTCATAAAGATGACACAGAGCCTGTGCTGACTTCAGCTGAATACAATTCTATTAGAGCAGCCATTTGTTGTCGGGTTCCTCTGCAGCTTCATCCAGTTGTCCAAATGACCCTTCATTTATTTTAGTGCCGCGCTGGGAGAGAGGGCGGCACCCGAGCGCTCGGGATGATGCTCCGGAAGCCGAGCCATCAGAGCTCCACCGACAGTCGAGGATCGAGCGGATGCGTTTTCCTCTCCTCCTCCTCCTCTTTTACTTTTCCCTCCACCCTGCCGATAATGCACGAGACGTTCTCTTTGTCCAGCGGCTGCAAATGGAGCTCTCAGCAGCTGCTCTCAAAATGGATCCAGTGGATTTGTCTTTCAGATATTCTCTCTCTCTCGTAGCTCTGGTATAAACAGTCAAAATATTTTTATTTTTTTTTTTTGCACAAAGTTGTTTGAGTAAATCCATAATTCATGGCTGAAGCACCATCTGGGTCCGTCGTGTTTGCCTCTATAATCAATTGTCTGCTATTAAACGAGAGTCAGTGAGCAGAATGAGGTTTTTTCCCATCATGTCTTGCACTCAGCTGGGTGCCTCGTCACTGGTAACACCCACTTACTTTCGCGTGCTGCAAAGTGTGCCACTGTCGGCCTCTTTAAGCTTTTGACACGGCATCATCAACAGCACATTTACACTTTAGCTTGTTGACTTTTACAGTATGTACTTTCCACAGCTTTTTCAACAAACCCTTATCTTTCTCTCTCTCTCTCTCTCTCTCTCTCTCTCACAGTATGCCAAATCGCTTTCTTTCAGCCGTCACTCTCAGCATCTTTTCTATTCCTCCTCTCCATCTCTTTCCTCTGGTGTGTCTGAGTCGTGAGCAGAAACAGGTGGCCCCTGACAGGAAGTGGGCTGGCTCGTGCTTCGAGTAACCCCTCCTCGTTGTGGTTCTCCCAGAGCAGAATACTCCCTGCTGTGATATGGCGTGTCTGTGGGCTCGGTGGTTGTTTCTTTGCTTTGTGGGTAAATGTACAGCTGTTCGCCTTCATTCTCTTACAGTTACTTTCTCTGCCAACTAACGAGGAAGAGAGAATAAATCCGTCCTTGTGCTATTGTGACAGTGGGTTTTTATTGAGTGTGTGTCCCTGCACACTTTTCTTCATCATCATCCCTTCTCCTGCAGATCTATTTTTAGCTACGCTGGCAGTGTGTCTCTCTGGATCACAATGTCGGTCTCTTGGTCATTCGGTCTGTCAACTGCTTTGGCTCAGACTGCAATATCTCAACAACTGTTGGACGGATCTTAATGGAATTCCATGCATACATTCATGGCCCCACAGAGGATGAATCCTAATGACTTCGGTGATCCACTGACTTTTCCTCCAGCGGTAATGTCTCTATTGGACGGATTGCCATGAAATTTGGTCCAAATCTTCATGTCCTCCTCAAGATGAATTGTAATAATGGTGGTGGTGCCCTAAAATGTCATCTGGTGTCAGCATCAGATCCGAATTTGGAGATATTTGGTCACTTTTTTTGCTTTTATTAGCAAATGGTGGCATGCTAACATGCTAAACTAAGATGGTGGACATGGTAAAAATCACCATGTTAGCCAGATAACTTTAGCTTTTCGAGCCCCTAGCAAGACTTTTGACTCTTACTTTTCTTTATGTACAAAAGTTGAAGTGGCTGTTTATGTCCTAAGGGGATGCATTGTTTAATGAATTCACCACCAAGCAATAAAAATCCTTGAAGATGGTGAATTTAGCTGAATTAAAGTTCCAGAGTGGAAGATATAGTGGCATCTAGTGGTGAGGTTGCAGATTGCAACCAACTGAACACCCCCCCCCATCTCACCCTCCCCTACAGTGGCTGCTAAAAATACAAGTTTTCTAGAGCCAGTGGTGAAAACATGGTGTTAACACTCTGGAGGAGGACCTGCTCCCTCTGTAGATATCACAAGAACATTCTAAGGTTATGAAAAGTTCTTCTTCGAAGGTGTTTATAACTTGGACAGCTGCGTATCGCCATGAGCTCAACCATAGTAAAACTGAACTCCTCTTCATCCCGGGGGAAGACTGCCCTCGCATGGGCCCGTCAGTCACTGTCGAAGGACGTCACGGTATCGCCTTCGTCAACTGTGAGGAACCTGGGCGTAATCCTCGACGACAGACTGTCCTGCACCCCCAACATCACTGCCCTCTACAACATCGGCAGGATCCGGTCTTTCCTCACAAAGGACACGACTCAACTCCTGGTCCAAGCGCTGGTCATCTCCTGCCTGGACTACTGCAACTCGCTCTTAGCTGGACTCCCAGCCTCTGCGACTACACCCTTGCGGCGTATCCACTGTTACCGCCATCCCTGAGAGCAAACAAAGCTCACTCAGCGAAGTCGCCACTCTTCTCTGTTCTGGCTCATCAGTGGTGGAACGAACTCCCGACCAATGTCAGGACAGCGGAATAACTCACCGTCTTCTGCACCCCCCAACACACTGGACCTTCAAATTTAATACTGACGACATGCACTTCCATAATCAATGGAGAGGCTATTGAGAGAAAAATCCCCTCCTCTCTAAAAGGTTTTGCTGTGTGTGTCATCAGTGTGTTCCAGCCAAAGAAAGGGCCGGTCTCATGAAATCATGGCAAAGTTTTACATCCTTTTTTATTCCCTCAAGGCAAGTTTAGGCGCCTCGCGCAGCAAGGACATTTGTTTTCAGATACACATGGTTATTGTTTTCCCCAGGTGCAAACAGCAGATCCTCAAGGATATTAAAACTGGATGCTTTCATAAGCAGACCCACAGGGACACGCCGCCTCGATGCTGCAGATAGCTGTAATGAAACAAACGGTCAGTCGGCGGTAACACCCCGCTGTCTCTCCATCTCTTTTCTTCATACTTCTTTGTGCGATATACAGCCGCCCAAACGATGACAGATTAATATGCGGAATTGTTTGTCGTCTTAATTTGAACTCCAAAGATCAGATGTTTGCACGAGAATGTCAGGCAGATATTAAGAGCGGGCAGGAATAAATAATTGAGGACCACCTCTGATCTCAGAATCCTGTTTTTTTTTTGTTTTTTTGTTTTGCTTAAAAACACTGTCTCCTTAAAATGATGTCCATATTGTAGTCACAGCGATTGTATTTGTGAAAAAAAGCGTGTGCTTATTAAGTAATATTGTATATTTGTGTATCTATTTTCCCTACATTATTTAGCTTTTTCTGAATCAAAGCAGCGTTAATATTTTATCACCCCTCATCCATAAACATTTCTGCTTGAGTGAAGTGAATGGGTTTTTGTTAGCAGTGGTGTCACGCATTAGATTCAAAGTGATTCTCTCAGTATTTTTTTTTTCCCACCATTCCCGACTATCTGAGGATATGAAACTAACTAGTACAAAAGTCGCCCCGTGTGAGCAAAAACACCATCGACGGACCGGTGCCAGTGGTAACCCCCGACAAAGTTGGATTTTGATTTATTGATTTGTTTGGGAAAAGAGTTTTCTCGTGACAGATTTGAGAAACCAAACTCAGTCACAGACAGGATTTCTATCTCTTGTTGTTCACTGTTGAGTTCCAGAAGTATTGTGTTTTCTGTTGAAATCTGGCGACCTCTGAAGTTTTTGAACTTTTCTAACCTTTACCTGCATGAAAGCACCAGGATAAGGTCAAGCTGTTGTTGTAAAATACCCTTTAATATCTTTTTAAAGAAGAATTTGAAGATGTAATGTAATGGAACGTATGTCGCGGCATAAAACCCTCTGTTGAAGTCAAATTGAATCGTAGACACCCCCGAGCAATGGCGGTAGTTTAATTACCGACTGATGTTTGATAACTGATCCTGGAAACCTTTTATTCGTACTGAAACAGGCTGTGACATTTACCTTATTTCTTATCAGGCACGATCCTGCCACAAACTTAATTTATCCAGCGGGAGATCATTCATCTTTCCGACAAACCAAAAATAAATAACGAGAAGGACAGATAAAGTATGACTAACACAGTGAGCCTCAAACTGCAGGTGAAATCACTAATAATAATAACTGAATGCAATTATCCAACTTTGTATTCGGGGTTGTCAGCCCAACTTTTAAAGCTCTCTCTGGGTTATTCGATGATAAAGACTTGATTTAGCCTAAATTAGTTTTGTCGTTATGTTTTCTGTTACACTGGCAGCATTTAACAATCATCTAAATTGAGGGTTGTCACTATAACTTCACATTTTTGTTAATTTTTTTGTGTTTATCTACGCAGCCGAGGAATACTACATTATCAGAAGAATGGGGACCTCTCTGACAATAATATTTATTGTCAAAGGGGTCCCTGTTCGTCTGCTAATGTTGTGTTAGTGTGTATATGTGTATAGTATTAGTATACACACCAACTCCAAAGTGTAAAAAGATGCACGTATCGTAATGCGTGTGCATTCAACATATCAATTAAACTAGAGCTCATCCTGAAGGCCTCACAAAACAGTTCTGATGTTGATGCGCTATCACTTCCTGGTTTGTTTGTTTTTTTTTTGTTTTTTACAGATCCAATTTGACACCCCTAGCTACCCGTTATCTACAGACCCAGGTGCAGACGGACAAAAATGCCAGCTCGTCTCCCTCCCTCTCTGCGGCCCGCATGGAAGTGATGGGCTGAAAAGGTCACACAAAACACAGTGTACTTTTCACCGGGTTTCCCTTGCATCAGTAAGCCTGAAACAGTGCGGTCAATAAATCGGAATGACAGCCCGAATCATTGGCTGCTGTCTGCGGGTTCCCGCGTCTCTGTTGTTTTATCCCCTGTGTGTCTCTGTCATGCTCGTCTTCATCTGGACACTCCACGCAAATATTGATTCCAGCCTTCGTTAGCTCAGCTGGCAGCCGGGAACACTGATGTAACCCAGAAGAGGCTCTGACAGACAGGGACGAACAGGATGCGGCGGAGCTCAGCGATCCACTGAAACGAGCGCCGTGTTTCTGCAACATGATGTGAACACAGCTTGAGGAAATATTTCCAGGAGACAAAAGGTGAAGGCGTCAGCGAGGCGATGCAGACGCACAGTTTTATATTTTGCTGTGGGTTAGCATTACCGGTGTATTAACTTTACCCCTCTTTGTCACACAGCCTTTAACACATTTCGGTTTATGTCTCCACTTCTTTCTCTTGTGGAAATTGGCCCCGCGGACACAGAAGTAGAGTGTTTCCTCTCCTCCAGCCCTCCCTTTTGGCCATGCTGACATATCGATCGGAGCGCGTTCAAACCTGGGCAAAGGCAAAGACGCCCGTGTCCGTTCGACTCGCCATGCACCCCGGTTCCCATGGCAACCTGAGGCCGTGCGTGCTCCTGTCTCCAAGCAGCCTGCAGCTTTTCCATCAGTGCCTGAGGTGTGGTTTCTCTCCATCTATCCATCCATCCATCCATCCATCCAGCTAAACTTTCTCTCTCTGCCTCCTTCCAAAAAAGAGAACCAGTGAGGGCTCTGAGGGAAAAAGAAAAAAAAAAAATGCAGTCACAATTTGTCTCTTCTGATTGTTAGCTGCCACACTTTCCAGGTTAGAGGAACAAATGCACTTTGGTGTGAGGTGGATTTTACACAAGGTGACACTGCTGACTGTTCATCACTTCAGCAGTTTTGGCCGGCGCTTCCCCTCCACCTCTTTGCAATTATGTCCGTGCTCAAAGCATTTCTCTTTTTTCTGCTGGTCAAGCACAAAACGGTTTGTGATAATATTAGTTTCCTGGAGGAGCTGCTCCAGGAATGAATTGGGTGTCGGCATTCAACATTGGTTTCTGTCGGTAAAAGCTGAACTCACAGTTTGACTGCATTCGTCACGAGCGTGTGCTCAGATAAATGAGATGATGGACCGCAAAAGTAGCACCTCCATTACTGTGCCGCAACCGCACGCAAAAACAACATCGAGTTAATGGGACGTGACGGCACAACTTTGGTTTCTGTTATTGGTGGTCGTAATTAAGTCATCTCACCCGAAGGTGGGGACCCCGTGAATTAATCACAAGACATCGTGCCACCATGATGCATTTGGTAACAGGGCAGAACGGAATTGCGGGAGCCTTAAGCTAAAAACAATAAAACACAGCAATTGATTGGTTTATTCTTTATTTTGATGTGCAATAGCTCTGACCAACATAGCTGAGGGAAATTCAGGTCGGATCTCTAGTACGAAAAGTAAGAAAACACTCAAGCACATGAAGCTACACCACCAATTTCTGCCTGGCCAAGGAATCGATACTCACCCCCAACACAACCACACACACAGCCCCAAAGGCTCGCCTCACACTTTCCTCGCAAAAAGATTTTCAGCACATCGGCGGTTGCAGTATAAAAGAAAATGGATTGAAGCACAGTTTAGGTCATCTTTGTCCGAGTACAAACACACACGCACACACACACACACACACACACACACACAGGTGCTTTTAAGAAAGGGCAACAATTGAATATGAGTACAATAAAACGTCAGTCATCTTTGGAGATGCAAATGCGGTGAAAACTCACAAGAAATGCAGGTCATTGCTACAGAGGAATACTGTGAAATAGAACGAATGAAACCTCTCATTTCATCGACAGGCGGCCCACGCCACTGAATATAGCTTTTGAAAATACTGAATGATTACATCTGTGCATGTAATGTATACTCTTTCCACAAAGTTACTTAATCTATATTACGCGTTCCATATATATTCGATATATCAGATGGTGCTTGATGCCTGTGAGACAGGACAAAACAGAGAGGCAAATGCAAAAGTGAAAGGAGAAATGTAGAAATTGAGTTTTTAGCAATGACTAGAAAGTACATCAAGGACTGATGTTAATGCGCCTTTTTTTGGACCATTAGGATTTGAGTTTCTTCACATTTTTGTTCAAGACCATATTCATGCTTTACTGATTGCGTCAACAGGACGAGAGAGAGAGACAAGAGATGTGACGCTGGTGAGTCCAGCTTCCTCTGTGGACACACTCACTGCTGTCTTACTCGTTTGTGTTCACTCTTTCTTGCCTCACAACAACAGAATTTTACAGATCTACATTTTAATGACTGGATGTTGTGCTCTGTTGTAACCCAGCGGCGAGATCGAGCCTTAATTTGTCAATTTTTTCATTAACTGTGCGAGAGGTGGTTGATACGTTCATGACCTGAGGAAGAAGGAGTCAATTTCAGAAAACCTAGCACAGTTATTTTTAAAATTGTCCCCTCCTACTTTTACATACGTACTCCAGCGGCCATGGAGCAAACAGATCTGTTTTTTGTGTTTTTTCGGTGTCTTGGACCTCCAGAAAGTGGTCGACAACAGTGATAACTTTATCATCTCTGTCCAAATGCTGACCACTGAGCTCCTTCATCATCTTGGGGAAGTAGTCTGATAATCAAGTGAATAGGGCGGGTGGTGGACAAGTTTCACATTCCCAGATGGCAACCACTGCCGCTGTGGGCTGGAGCATTGTCTCAAACAGTGATGACTCGCAATTTGTATGCACCTGAAGGAGAAATACCACCTCATTAACCCATTAAGTTCAAATTTCAGAGTGAGGGGGAGAATTTTCAAAAGTTTAGGAACCACAATCTTAAAAGCACGGTCATCTTTGGTTTAAGGCCAGGTCATTAAACCCTCAGTAAACCCTGCTCGGAGGAGCAGAAGGACCTACTGGTGGTTGCTCTGATGTAGGCAGGTGCTTGACCATGTAGTGATCACAAGAACTGTGAATTGGATTCTGTATCTGACAGGGAGCGAGTGGAGAGCAATCAGTGTTACATGAGACCTTTGTGGGGAGGAAGTGAAAGGTAGTAGCGTAAAGAGTGAAATGGGGAGGAGGCCAGGGACGGACGCACATACAAGGACAGGACTTTCATTAGAGGGACACTGGTCAAAGGTGAGCTCCTTTGACTTCACGTTCAGTCTCGTTACATAATGTCACACACGTTCCTTACATAACCTACATAGGTTTGTGACTGAAGTAAGAGAAGTGGTGTCATTTTAAACCAAACAATGGTATTTTCCTACATCTATCCTCGTGGTTTGATTGCCTAAACCTCAACTGACTGCGAGTGTATGATGGTCTGATACTCCTGTTATGCTGCAAAAGTCATTTTCTATTAGGAACGGTGATACATGACTTGCTATTCAGTCTTTTTGGTGTGAGGATGTACAAATGCTACCAACATTTTGTTTTGTTTTCCTTTTCTTCTAACTTTTGTAGTGTAGAAATTGGACAAATACACATATTAAAAAAAATGATGATGTTTATGACTGATGAGGTAAAACATTAAATAAATTGTCTGAAATAAATAGATGTCAAAAAGGATTAGCAAATGATAACACTGTGTGCGTTGTTTGTTTGTTTTTTGACACAGGCTCACAATTTTGGGTAGAATCTGGGTTTCATGTATTAACAATTATATTTTCAGAAAAAAAGGAATTTGCAAACCAAATAATGTGCAACATTTTGGTCTACATAAACTGACGTGAGTCTAACCCCTCACTGGTGTCTTTGAGACCCCAAATAGAACTTGTCAGTTTCCTGCAGAGCAGACACTAAACATGTCATTAGTTCAAAATCACATATATTAGCAATTCTCATTGATGTAGGAGCAGTCATGAAGTGTCAAGCTTGCAAAGAAATGTTAAGTATGTTCTTTGAGCTTTTAAAGAGGGCCCGGTGTCTCCAGGACCTCAAGCAAAGCGTCGGGGTTAATTGCCACATGATGTCAGTCTGAGCTGAGGTTACTGTACAGACTTACATTTTGAGAGTCTGTCTTTGTATCATTTTGTAGCCAGTCACTTCTGGATCCATTGTTGGTGTGTTATAACGATATCCTGCGTGGTTCAACACTGTCTAAATTCAAAGATGAGCCACTCAAGTCTTCATAATGAAGCTGCGAGGATACTACAGAAAATTGCGATTCATTAAAGAAAGCCGAGCTCCACATTCAGTAACAGAAAACAGTGGTAAAAAAAAAAACATTCAATTTCGATCCGTACCTCAGTTACCCTTGCTGCTATAAACATCAGCATGTCAGATCTTTCCATTACCTCTCTCTGAACATGAAAGACATCCAGTTTTATAATTTACACCAAGGTACCTTCTGAGGAGTTTTTGGTGAACTGTGTTTTAAAGATCTGTTTTTTTTCTCTGCTGTTCGCTTTTCTTTGGAAGGAGGGAGGTTAGCTCAAACGCGCAATGTTTGTGTAGTCTATGCAGCACATTTTCTCTCCTCCAGACTTCGACATGCTCAATTATTCCTGCAGATTTATCCGCTGAAGGGAAATCTGATGCCTTTTGCAGGTATTGATCTCATTGGATTTTCCAAAAATTGCAAGGGAATAAATGTCAATGCGAGCATATTGCATGACCGTGGCGGAATCCTTGAATAACCGTAGCTAAACCAAATTAATGAGAAATGACAGCTTCACAACAGAAATTGACCGTGACATCAGTATTTTAATTTCGCAGCTCTTCGTGCAAATTACAGTTATTCATGGTTTGAAAATAAAGTCAGGGGGCAGTAAATGAAGCAGTCATGTGACGACGCATGTACTGAGCATTGAAATAAGTATTTACAATCAGAGGGTGGGCCAACTGCCATGTTATGTGGACTCCAGCTGCTTGGGACCCAAGATTCCCCTGTACTTACTCTTTCAGCGGGTGACACTGAGTACCCACCATGAGCCATCCTGGAAGACAACATAAAGACAGCGTAAAGTAAACATCGCTCCAGCTAGTCAATCAGCCTTTTCTCCCCCGTCCAATCAATTGAGTGCTCGCCTTCAGAGGCCTGAAAATAGATTGAGCTGCGCTTTGTGTGGCACAACAGATGAGAGTGCACTTAACTATGGGGAGAAAATGGGCAGCATTTCCATGCTCGTCTCTGCAAATGTACATCAAGAGGGGCGTATTCAGTTTTGGTAACATTTGACCGGCGCAGTATGCTTTTAGAGGCCATTCTCCTGCCCTCGCTCTCCCTCTCTCTTAATGTCCCTGCGTAAAAATGTTTCCATGTATCTGAATCGCAGGATGTAATCACAAAGTCACACATTAAGGGAGCGCTCCTAAAGTTAAACACAACCCAGCCTAAAACATACTAAAGTGATACTAAAATCTGACTTTT
Source organism: Sparus aurata (assembly GCF_900880675.1). NCBI lineage: Eukaryota > Metazoa > Chordata > Actinopteri > Spariformes > Sparidae > Sparus > Sparus aurata. The sequence goes on along the minus strand of NC_044197.1, from coordinate 28,805,002 downwards.
TATCAAATATTCGGTTGTGCTCGACTGAAGGTCAGTCGTTTTCTCATTTGTATTGAGCAGCTTGAAATCCTCAGTTACAATCGATTTCAAAAGGTGATTTGCGTGTACATTGCCCTGACATTCAGCCTCTGTCCACTAATTGAAAGTATGGAAGCTTGATCCCCGAATCTCCAGCTGCATGTGGAAATATCCCTGGAAGATGTGAGCCCCAATTTGCTACTGATGAGCAGGTGGCACCTTGCATGGCAGCCTCTACCACCAGTGTCTGAACGAGTGGTCAGTAGACCAGAAAATTACCATCTAACTGCAGGTCAATTTACCATTCACCAGACAAAATCTGCCCTCTCTCTAAGGCAGACAGAAATGGGCAATTTTGACACGATAAACATGGTTTCTACAAATGGACCTGCAGAGATTTGTTATTTTAATCTTTCCCACACACTGATTGTGATTCGACCTCTTCTATTGATGCTGTTTTGGACAAACTTGTAAGTGAAGCTGGTTGTTGCGATGTCGTTTGATGCACGTTGGTTTCCATCGGACACATAATTAACAGCCAGTATCGTCCACACTGATCGGACTTGGTCCACCATGCTTGATTGTACTGGGATCTGGGGCATTTGACCTGTTTAGCATTTTGTTACAATCCTCCGACCATTCCTGAGCATTTTTCCTTTTTTTCTTTTTTTGGGGTGTGAAAGGGTAGTGTGTGCCACTGCTATTTGGGTGTGCCTTTGCCATTAGGGGGTGTACTAAGGTTTACCTGCAGAATATTGAATGGTATCAAAATGATAAATGTTACTTATTTCACCTGTCAGTGGTTTTAATGTTGTGGTTGTATCACTTGAAGATGCTCTTTCATTCTGCTCCTCAGGAATAAATGTAAAATCTCAGTTTGAACTGATCTCCTTTTGCTCCAACATTAGCGAGGAGCAACAGAAGGAAAAAAAGACAATATTCTATGAATTCTGAGTAGTATTAGTGTCATAGTACAAAGTAACAGCTTGGCATTCTGTGGGTTCACTGATGGCTGTCTCAGAGATTAGCTACGTCAGTAAACCTTAATGCCAAACAGGTAAAAGCCAACACCATGAAATAGGAAAAACTGAAGGTGAATAGAGGGGCTTGGATATTAAAGGGTTCAGCAAGACAAGCAACAAAGGAAACCTGCAGGAGCCAGGCCATTGAAAGGAAAGCAACACTCTTGCACAAATAAGCCTGGTCCTGATGCAGGTAGCTTAGTTGAATGGTCACTTTTGGTGGTCACGTTTCAAGGTTGTAGAATGCTCACAATGTCCCTCAACTAGAAAGAACAAGGTCAGCGAAGACATCTCAATAGGGCTTTAACAGAGCAGAGTTGCTGGTTGACAGTCTGTTTGAATGAAGCTGCAATGTGTCAAGGACACAATCAGAATGAGAATCGGACTGAGCTGGGTCTCATTCCCGAACTTTCTTCAGCCACAACAATGTTGTCCCACCCTGATTGGCTGTGAAGGGAATGCCCCAAGCTGCTTTCACTCATGAATTAGGAGTCAGTTGCCACTCCCTGCACTCCAATGATCTGAACCGGCGTTGAAATTGAAATTACTCCTGAGAGATTTTGAAAATTTAGTTAAAATAGAATAGAGATTGAAAGTTACAAAATAAATGCAGTGTAACTTTAGCTCAAATTCCGTCATTGTTAGTTATTATTGTTAGTGAAATGTATATTTCAATTGATAATGTGTAAGTTGTCCACAATTTGAATCTTGGAGAGCAAATTATTTAATTTCACTTTTCAGACCTCAGTGCAATGGGTCAGTTAAGGAACACCACCTTGGTTTGATGTGAAGCCTTCGATAAAGCCTCAGTTGGCTTCAAGTGCAAATGGAATTGTTGAACATCTGTCCTCCTACACCTTTTCTGTAGCGATCAGGTAGGCTGTATTATACAATACATATGTTTTCAATACTAGTGCCAACAGTTTGAGCAGCTGTTTTTCATTCTTTACAAAATGTTTGTCTCTTTCTATATGTTCAGCCGCTTGCAGAGCCATGAGGACAGACCGTTGAAAAGAGTGCAAGAATGGATTGTGTCCTTGTTTAAACAATAATTGCGTTTTGGAGGCCAATCTCGGTTTTTGGGGGCATATTTGGATTTAGAGTGGAGCTGTTGAGAATACGTCTTTTTCCTGAATGAAAGTTGCCATGGTAGCAATTTGTCAATCACAAGATAGTCATGTTCTATTTTTCTCTAGATACAACCAAATCTTACAAAATGAACATCATGCTGTATTCAAGGATACTTGAAACTAGCGACCATAAGACCATAAACTGTTAACTGAGCTAATAAATAAACTGATAATGTGGTTTCTGGGCTCTCTTCATCAAAAGGTGTTGGCGTGTAGTTTGATGATAAAAGAATTCTGCGGAGGCAAGGCTCGGTGGAATGATAGAGCAATCTTTATTGAAACAGATCTCAAGCCTGCGTCCGATCCAGAAAGTGGACGCTTTTCCGGTATTCTCAAATCTATGGCCAAAGCAATGCCAAAATGCTTCGCCCTCTGCTCTATCAGAAATCATATATCCTTCGATCTTAGGAGATCTACTAAAGGCCCTTCCTTCTCTTCCTATGCAAGGGTTTTTAGATTCCCTTTTCCAGTACACTCCCACTTCTTCTAATTGGTTACTTTGGTAAATTATCTAATAGACTAAAAGAGGAGTTGACCTGTCTCCCTGCTCATCTCCCATAACTCATCTAACTTGGCTGCTGTCAACTTTAGGTCTTGTCCCCAAAATGACCCAAATGGGTCCCCTGTCCTTCTACGGGAACATAAACGTTTAGGCATCTCCCACCATTTGACGTGGGGGCCAAACTCAGTTTAGTGCTTTATGGCCTGCTACCTTTAACACACCCCCAGCTGAAGAACAACTCCGGGACCCCTCTGTCTACATTCCTTCACTCACATAAGGAAAAACAATTAGTCATTGTTAAATCTAATCTAGGTAAAATCAAAGATCAGAATGTGTTGCCATCTAGATATCTCAATAAGTAGTGTCATTTTCTCATAAGCTTCCATACGAGTGAACTTGTCTTTTTTTACACCAGTGGTACCGCCCCCTGCTGGTCGACAGATGCAGGTTTACAGCGCTCCTGTCGCGAGCCTCACTTTTCAGACCCAGACGCTCAGTTCATATTTTTCACCATTCAGTGTAGCATTCAGAACAGCTATGAAATACTTTCATCTTTAAACAGTTTGGACGACACTTGCTACTACTACTTTGTGTCAAGCCTTAACAGTGCAATGAAATGATTGTCAGTCTTTCAATCCTTTAACCATCACACATTGATGAGATACCGAACTCAACAGAGCAGTTGCCTCCCCCTAACTGCTCAGCTCACCTTGTTCTGGGCACACATTTTCTAGGAAGCATGCTTTTACAGTAGCTTAGTAGCCGATCTTCATCCCCATCATGTCAATTGTGCTCAGCTGTGAAATGCTAATGGCAGGTTTGTGGTACACACCAAAAAGAACATCTTCATCCAAAAGTAGTAGAAATCACTTAACTACAGTGATGCACTGTAATTAAGTGCATTTACTGAAGTACTGTACTCAAGCACAATGTTGTGTACATACTGTTACTTTTGATATTCAAGCACATTTCAGGCTAGAGCAGACGGGATGGACCCAAACGCGGGAGATGGCAGGCAGGAAGTGCAGTGGATGAAGTTTTATTAAGGATCACAGCAATACAAGGACCATCAGGGAACCACAACAGATGACTTGACAAAGACTGAACAAAAGACTGGACTTACATTTAAAAGGGCCCACACACCGGCCAGACTCAAACCAACGGCCAACTGCCTTAATCCGACCACTCTGTTGCCTCTCGTCTGACACGTTTGACAGAAAAGTTGAGTTGAAACATACCACGTCGACTACTACCAACTACACAGTAGCATGTACGTGCGTCTGCGTCTGCGCCTGCGCGAGATGCAATAAGTCTCCTTACCATCAGGTGGCGCTAGTCTCGTGCCAGTAATCCAAAACATGAAAACAAGAAATGACAGAACGGATTGCAAACCATAGATTATCCGCCCCTCCCACACACTGCACTGATTCGCTAGCACACTGCCAATCAGAATGGTCATTGAACAGCTAGCACCCAACCAATCAGAGCATCCAATTGCATCCAATCCTCAGAACGCCAACACTCTCAGACTTTGCAAGTTGAATCTGACCAGACACCGTCCCTGCAGTTCCAAAAGCTTCCCACACAGCTGAACACACCGCACAGATTTGTTCAAGAACTCGTCTGAGTCTCCCCAAACGCCTCAGATGTCTAACGTTTGGGCCAGTGTGTTTCTGCCTTCAAAGCTAATCTAATGGGGGATGAGGTGCAGGTGGAGTGAGCCAGAGAAACACAGGTGAGGGCGATGACTGGAAGCACACTGGGAACAGGGAAGTTGCTCATAGGCTGGAAAACACTAGAAACATAGCAGGGCAAAAGAAGAAGATGCAGTGAAGGTGTGCAGGGAAAGCAGACTGGTGAGGAGCTCAAGAACACAGGAGGAATACAGAGGAAAAAGACCAGTTCCTGATCCCAGAAAACACATAGAACATAACCATAGTGACACTGAAATTACAGTACATTTAATTTCAGACACTTTTACTCAAGCACTGTTCCCATGGGTGACTTTCACTTCTTTCTTTCACTGCGGAGTAACGTAACTGTTGTTTAAATAAATTGAACGTCACAACGTTTTGTATCCCATCAACAGCAGATGGGAGGAGTCATTCAATTATCACAGTAGAAAATCATTGAGAGGTCTGAAACGGTGTGACAGACAATTTGTGATTAATTATGAATCTGAAATGCTCACGCATTTGCATGCAAAAAACACTTTGTCTTATTAAACATGTAGAAATTAGCATCAGCCCTGTTTGCCATCTGCTCTGTGAATGTTCTGATATACAGGCAATCATTTTGTGGAGCTAACAACATCCAGGACAATGTATTTGAAAAAGATAAGGCCCAATCTTGCACAGTTGATTAATATTATCTCCACTGCACCAAGTCATGCTCTTCTCAATTCAATTAGAAAAGCCATCCGAGTCACCTTCATGACGAATTTACACACTTTACACACTGCTGAGAATCAATAAGAAGGGAAAATGGATAGAAAGGGAAATATCAGCAGACACATCCAGACTTTTTGTCTTCCCCTGGTTTGTAATTGGGAGCCTGGCTAATTAAAATAGAGTTCCCAGGCAGTCGATGACGGCCGTTGCTGCCGCGGTTCTCCCCTTCAGATGTTCAATGAAGAGGAAGGGGTATTAGAGCCACAAGGAATGACACAAAGCTGGCGATTCACACATAATTGCTCACCCAGGGAGGATGCAGTGAGGCTGGTGGCCTGACGAACGCCCGAGGTGTCAGTTCCTGTCAAGATGATGAAGCTCTCCAGTGCCCCCCGGCCCTGCTCTGAGACCCCAGCTCGCTCCAAATGGGATGTCAATTTTAACTTTATAAATCCAAAATTGATGAAATATGAGGTGGCTGAACTTCAGACTAAGCCGTAGTTAGGTTTCTAGTGCAGAGGCCCTTAACTGGGGCTTGCCTCGGCTGAGCTGTGGATTTATTTATGGAGCCAATAAATCTGGGTGTCTCTGGAAAAGGAAGGTTTTTTTTGTTTTTTTTAAACATCAACCAATGTTTAGAAGCGTCTTTTAGAGCTTCATGATTCAGCACACTCAGTATTTGAGGTGTCTTGTAAATCACAGCAAAAGCCACGTAGGAGTGCACATTGGAGGTCTTGGTTATATTCACTTCCTAGCAACCCTGAGAAACATGTCACAATGGAATAGACTGAAATGCCTTGGCAGATCCTCAGCGACATGTCTGAAAATGTAAGTGTTCATCTATTTTGTGTATTTTCTCCTTTTAGATCTGTTCAAACACGTAAATAAACTAAAATGAATTACACTCCTGCAGGCTACCAGGGTCCAAGCACCAAATGCAACTTGGAACCGAAGGCCCACAGGATCGACTAAATCAAATCAATCGTATTTACAAAATGAGAGTAAAACTATTAAGGTCACCAGGGAGTATATATTTATATCTTTCCGTTTTTGGGCGTTTTTAAGGAGACTGGGGGATGTTTCCAGCTGTTTGCGTGAAATTTTCATGGGAAGTCTGACCATCACCATCTGTGATCGTGGCAACCAAAATGGCTATTTAAAGCCAAACCATGATCTTCTTTTAACTCTAACCAAGTGGATCATGTGGCTTAAAGTAAGCAGAGCATAAGCACAGTGATGTGACATGAGAAACATTGAAAATTCAACTCAAACTGATGTAACATAACATCAAACATTCGCTTTGTTGCTCCTTATACTTCATCACCTGGCTAGAGGTCACTGCCTAACGATAACCGGAAATATAGTACGTAAACCGCTTTCACAGTTGACCTAATGTTCGGCTGCATCAATCACTTCTGCACTTTACGTAGGTTGTAGGCCGTAAGAAAATACTGATCAGGGCTCAATAAAAGTCTCACGAGTCTTTCGAGCAAGTCATGCAACAGTCATGATGACCTGAACACACCAGGAGTTGCCTCTGAGGGAATTATTTGAGGCAACTCTACCACGAGTTCTGCATGGTCTCTGTAGCCCACCCACTGGTATGCGCTCTTACAGGTTGTTCAGATTCAGCTCCTGTCGTTATGTAACGAAAGGAGAGATGTTCATAGACTGGCCTCCTCTGCAACGGATAGGAGATATCTGAGAGGGGGGGGTCCGTCCCGAGGTAAAGTTTAGTGTGTCCAGCGGTAAGCTAGCAGTGTGTTTCGCAATGTCATCGCTCAGAGTTAGACACGCAAATTGCTCTGTTGTTGGTTGTATAAATCAACATCAGTGCCTATATTCTGTCCCAGCTACAGAACAACAGAAGAGACAGTGGTTGCGTTTCATTTTTAATGACAACGTGCCGGCTGCGGTTCTTGTTAGCTTGTATGTGTGTGCTAACCACTTCACATCAGACTGCTTCAGTAACGAGGGTCAGTACAAAGCTGGCTTTGCCTCGACACTGACCCTCGTAAAAGGATCAGTCCCAACCATACCGGACCCAGCAACTGCATCCCAGCCACAGGTAAGTGTCGCCACATTTTGATAGTATTTACAGTTGCCTACGAGTAACTTTATGGTGAAGTCAGCTTGAAATTGGCTAACAAGTTAGCTCCGCTTAGGTCCGCTAAGCAATGGCGCTTGAAGCGAGTTTAATATTAATAATATTATGAGGGAGCTTGGTTGTCACAGTAAAAGCGAGCCTCTCCTTCTGGGTCCGATTCTGGGTCAAACTGGTATGGTTGAACGACAGCATCTCGGCAAGCCATAGCGTTACATACACCGTAAACATTTGCACATGCTACCGCTAGCGCATGCTGCCACTAGTGCAAGCGGCATCCTCTCTCTGAGAGAGGCGTGTAGCAGGCAAGGCAGGCATTGACAGGTGGAGCTCATTAGCATTTAAAGGTGCAGGCACAGAAACAGCCTGCTCTCAGTAGAGCTCACTTGAGCGACTTTTGGACAGCTGAAATTTAGGACCACGGATGGGTTTGGGGGAAAAACTTTTTAAATACCGTGTTGTCGTCCTTGCTCTGACAACTGTGCGAAATTGATAAAAAACAGTATAATATGGGATCTTTAAAGTAACTAATTAATTGTCTTCTGGTCATTAAGAGGGACAGTTTCTATCTAATCTAGAATAATACATTTGGCACTACATGTCTAGATTCAGTGAACTTTGGGTTACATTTGGAAGCTCTCTCCTAATTTTTCTTTGATTCATTATGTTCGAAGCTGTGTGTTTGACAGGTTGCAGCAGTTCCTCCTCACTTTTTTTCAAAATGCTCCTTGTTTTTCCATCAGAATTCACTGTTCTTGACTGAGTGATTGCCCGTCCCTGGGGGCGATGCTGTTCTTGGACCATGTCCAAAGTGCAGTTTATCATAAATACTTGAGGGTTAATATTTAATATTCCATATTAAAGGCCTGCAAGTAGATTGGAAACACAGAGGTGCAGGAAAAGAAACTGCCTTGAAACGTAATAATAAACAGAATTGCACTTTGCCGCTCACAGCCAACTGCCTCCCTAGATAACTTCTGATATTGCCTATGCCTGCCCACTGTTTACTGCTGTGTAGTGATTGGGTCTACAGTGTGGTAATTTTTTTTCCTTAACTTCCTTTTCTGCAGGCACTATTTGTGACCGTCTCTTTAACTGAGCAGGGGACTGATTACAGCTCTAGTACATGCTCTTTATTCAGAGTTCTGTGACATACACATCATAAGAAGAATCCCAGCTTCCCACAGGGGTGCATTAAAATTAGAAAACAGACAGGAAGATGGACTAGCCAGGCCTGGACATAACCTCCAACGACATGGATTCACATCTGGTGCACAGGAAGCGAGCCACATTTCCTCTGGAGGGGGGAAAAAGAGAGCGAATTACAGTTTGAGTGATGTTGGAGGTGTAAGATAAATCAAATCTGACTGGGGGAGTCACTTGAATAAGGTGACAAATGACCGACCGTGACAGACAGGGCAATATTTTAATCTCCTTTAGTTAATTTATCTAGGACCTGAGCACAACCCTTGGAAATCAGTTATTATTGTCACTGCACAGCACTTTCCTGTCAACAAAAGGATTTAAAGCCTGGAGAAAAGGTTTATGATGCAGCGCTAAAGTCATACAAGTGAAATAATGAACAGATGTAATAGTGTAATTGTGCACCAGGGTCCCTGAGACAGAGTTGTCTCAGATCATTTTGTAGACGAGCGCTGGACTGCGTGAGCCCCGTCTGTGTTTCGTGTGAGGAGACGCCAGTGGCCCAGAATGTCCTGACATGATTAAAGAAAAGACCTCACAGAGAAACATCTGTTTGGCCGGCAGACATGTTGTCACCCAGATGAGGTCGAAGGAAGGATTCTCAGGAGATAAGCATCTGGGTTTTTTTAATTTAGAGAATCTCCTCCTCCCTACTTCCATCACTTTGGCTCGTCCTCTCTTTCAAATCTGCTCTCCCTCTTCCTCTCACTCCCTCCTCGTTCTATTTATAATATTTTCCATTATTCCGTCATTCTTCTTTCGTTAAAGCGGCACTCATTGGAGTGTGTTTAACCAATTTTGAGCGTTACAGTTGATGATATAAACATAAATGATGATGACAATAACACAGACGTTGGCGATAATCACTATGTTTGCAGTGCCATTAACGGGTTATTTCGAGACCAGGCAAAATGTAATCTGTGTTTTACTCAAAGGGGAAAACCTAATGAGAAAATGGGGCTTATTGCTGGGGGAATGAGATGTGGTAATTACATTAAAACAGATAACAACTCTTTATGCATCAAGCTCCTACTCCAGCACAACATAATAGTAATACTCCTCAGAGATTAATGCTAGGGGAGATACGAAGTGCCACATGATTGATGGGATCATTAGCTTAGCTTTCACGTGGGAGCACAAATGTAGAAAGTTTGACTTTTATCATACGAAAAATGAAACATGATGTTAGTTCTGGGGAAAGAAGAGGCTGGAAGTGGTGTCAGACAGATTAAAAAAGGATTCTTTGCTCCTCGGGGGGGCGGGTCAAGCTATTATTAATAGAAGAATCTTAACTCCAAATGATTTGGATGCGAATAAACGGCTCTGTGAAGCTTTCAGTGAGGGATGACTGGCTGTGTTTCAAATGAAATTTAACTCAGACAAAGTCTAAATGAATTAGTGTCCGGCATCACTTCAGTAACAGCTTTTCATATCAGTTTATCTGCATCAGAAACGCCTTTTATTTACGTGCCTCTATTGCTATGTCACCTGTATTTGACATTCATTTGTCTAACAGCACTTGCATGACACAGTGGCGAGGCCGGGTCATACCACCAGCAGCATTCGACTGTCAGATCCCATAATTGCAAAGTGATAACTTGACAGACGGCGTAATTACTTGTTAACAAGGGTGGAGGAGGGGACTATCTGACTATCTGGCAAACACACTCATCCTTATCCCACGAGGTGAGGGACATAAAGTGACCTCTGCTCGAATCTGTTGCTGTGGCAACGCAGGTAATCTGCATAATCCCTTTTTCGTGTTTTTTTTTTTTTCTCTCTCTGTTCTCATCAATATATTTGGTATTGTCGGGGTGTTTCTGCGCTCGTCAATCAATAACCTGTGCTGAGACATGTTTCTCTTGGCTTTTGTATTGATGAAGTCTGTGTTTATATAGATGTCACTCCGTAATCGTCTTATTTATAATTGCTCATGCTGAAAACACAAGATAATAGCACAGAACACGTTGGGAAAGAACAAAATGGACCTCCTGAATATGATGACCTCGATTCTACAATGACCTCCACTCTTCTGTTTATCAGTAAAATACTCAAATCTCTCCCTTCAGGCTCCTGGAAGCACTGTGAAGATGGATTTTTCTGTCTATTTGCGTTCCTCGGCGTGTCATTCTGTGAGGAGGTCTACAGCATGTTAAAAGCATGCAAGAATGATATTATCATGTCATAAGATAATTCTTGCCTTTTTTTAAATAAAAAATATTTAAGACGCCTGCATTAAAATGCCTGAAAACAACACGCTAGCGGGCAATGGCACACAGAGGATGTGTGTGTGTGTGTGTGTGTGTGTTTATCAGGTCAACATCTTATTCAACTCAGCACTCACCAGACTCTGGTTCCCATTCTTCTTTTTTTATTCTACTTTCTGTAACATTACATTCATGAGGTTAAGTACATTTCCCTTCAAGCTCCAGTCTGGTCAACATTACAGTCCATAAACCTATTGTAGCGGCGGTCACTCGGCAGAGCGCTGCTGCAGTCAGGTTGAGAACAGGAGAGAAGATATCTTTTATAAGTTATAGAGTAACTGCGAACTCTCCTCCTGTCAGGTAACAGCACTGGTTGTAAGCACAATCTTATGTGAGTCCTGGTGTTTATTCCTCCAGACGGTCTGGCTCTGCACCAGACTCTATCATCCAGAGCTGGCTGGCTGTGCCCCCACATAGCTGCAGATTGTAAACTTAAACATGCTTCGGTCAATTGTCCATTCTGCTTTATAAGTCGGATGCTTTTCACATGCTTTCACTGGTGGTGAAAACATGCTACACAAGCTTTCTGAGATTCCTGTATGATAACTGGGGTCATTAAACACATATAAAGCTTTAAATGTCTCGCTACAAATTAACTTAATAATCAGTTAAAAAAAATACCATAATGCAACACTCCCTGTAGGAGCTACTATCTATTGCAGGTATTTTCTCCATTCAAAATGAATATCTGATGAATTAATCCCCAAATATGATGGTATTTCGACTTTTGGATAATTAAAAATAAACGTTAACACTGAACATTTGGTCTTATAGTCATATGGGACGCGGATTGTAAAGTTGCGCATGCAAAAATAAACAGCATCTCTTCGCCACATTTAGCAACAAACCACGTTTAATGTTACTTTTGACCAGATTTACAGCAATATTTGTGAACTTTGTGATATGTATTTATCTTTTAAAAATATAATGTCAATGTCTACATAAAAAAATCTAAATCTAAATGTTAAATGTTAAATCTAAATGTTAAATCTAAATGTAAATCTAAATGTTAAATCTAAATGTAAATCTAAATATTAAATGTTAAAGCTAAATGTTACATCTAAACTTAAATCTAAATATTAAATGTTAAAGCTAAATGTTACATCTAAATTTAAATCTAAATATTAAATGTTAAATCTAAATGCTGATTGGTAAATCTAAATGCTAATTGTTAAATCTAAATGTCACGGGTGAAACTAAGTATTTAGCTAATATGCAAATTCACACTGCCTGTCAACGGAAGTAGAACATATGTTATAAATGAAACTGGCTAAAGACTATTATTTTGCAATGAATGAAGCCTGTAGTTAATTTCTCACTTACTCCCCTCACACGGTTTCACACATTGCTGTCATTGTCCTGGTGTATCAGTTGAGATATCAGCTGATTTTTTTTCCTATTCACCTCATCCAATAGCACAGCTAGACATCTTTATCATCACAGATTATCTACCATTATAACAATTTCCTATATTTACTTCACTTGTCCCTCCTGATGGAATGTTTGTTTCATGTGCTAATTTGAGGCTAAAGGCTCCCCATTGCCTCACACATACCTGATATTTTCATCAGCAGCAACTGATTTTAGTCTCTTTAGTAGAGCGGCATTTTGCTTTTAATGAAAAGTAACTTTATTCCCCCCTTTGTATGGTTGATATTTCACATTTATTTGATATTTTCGGCATTTTCACTCAGGTTGTTTTATGCATAAATTGAAAAGCACATGATAACTGGTGGTGGTACAAGTTTGGGGGAACAAGATGCCTGCATGACTCATTACCATTTTATTAAATTCATACGGTGAACATGTCAGCTAGCTGCTGCCTATTCACACATTCAGCAGTTTCAGAGCAGCATGAGAGGTCATATATAGTCATTCATTTATTTCTGGCTGCCTGGTGAATGTTTTTCCTTCACTTTTCTTTTGGCTCAACTCCTGAAGGCCCCTTAGCTGCTAAATGCTCCACTACGCTCGCCAGCTATTTGTTAAAAAGACACAGCTGCCTACTGCAAGTGGAAATGTGGTCGATGAGAGATGAGACTAAACTAAAAACAGCATAATGACGTAAAAGACACCCAAACGCTCAGTGGACAAGTGACTCTTTTCACATTACATATAGTCTTATCAATCATTGTTCATGTTAAAAGGCTGATTAGTGTAGCTGCATTGTAATATTCCATTTATTTGTTTGCTAAAAGCAGTGGGATGGTTTCATATTAAAGATTATTTATTTGGAAGTCAAACTATGACAGTAATGTTTTCAGAGCAGATTGGGAGCGGGTGTGCCAGGTTCAGCTTCTAGCTTTAGGCACGGCAAATATTCAGGATTAGGATCAGCACTCATGTGCCGGTTAAGAATGATTGCGTTCAGGAAAGGCGCTTTGGTTTATTGAACACAGGGATTTATCTGATCCTCTCATGCAGCTCAGATCGTTTAATGCTGCCTGGCTTTCCCCCAAATGAATTCCTGTGATTAGACATGGCACAGCCCAGCCCATCAACTCCAATAAAAAGGGAGAGGCAGCGAGCGAGGTTTACATAAGTCGAAATTGTTATTGTGTCATATTTCATTTTTGGGAGTGAACTGGATGAGCAGGAAACCAGCGTGGTGGGACAGGGTTCAGGTAGTCTCAGGTGATATTTACCAAACCAGGACGTGAAGAGTGATTCTGTAACATGGTCCTCGTCTGTTTGTAAAAAAGCCAATGGTTATCACAGTATTATCATATTATATGCTCTCATGTGTTGACATCAGACAGTGCAGACGGCATGTTGAAAGGCAATGGAAGATAATATCTTTGGATTTGAAGAAACTTTATACTTATGTATTCTTATTGTGCATTCCCAACTCCACACGATCATCGCATCTCTCTTTGAACATGTGTAGATCAATCGCCCTCTGCTTCCAAAACATCCCGTTTTCCCAAAACGCCCCACACTCGTTGATCTTGATAACATCTGCTTCGTTAAACCCAGAGGTTTACATTGTTAACGGATAGTACAGGCTTTTGACAAAATATCCATCCAATAAGGATTCACCCCCCCCCCCCCCCCATCTAATCTGGTCTTCAAGACCTCTATTAGTCCTATCTCTGAACATCTGAAGAAGTCATTTGCTGCCGCTATCGCTGCTTAAAGTGACACAGAGATGAAATAAAAGTTCCCTCCCTTTTATTATTCACATTTCCAGTCTTTAGATCATGCCTCACTTCCATGGTAAGAACATCAGTGGATCACAAGTAAAGACTGTTTTTCTTTCCTCCAAAGTTAGAACAGTATTTGTGTCTTTTTTTCTTGTTACAAATTGGAAGTGGATGCGTGGTTGAAAGCGAGAATTCACTTAAAGATGAATTTAATGACAGTTAGCTGGGTGTTTGCTCATGTTGCCATGAAGATGCTCCTGTTGATCAAAACAAAGCAAACCACGCCAGAACAGTTCCGACCAAGCAGATTAGGATAGCTTTAAAGGATGGGTTTGATAGCCGACATCTAATTAGCATGTACGTTCTGCACCTGCATTAGAAAAACCATGCTACACACCACCGGTGGTAATAGTCTGTATTTGTTTTTCAAAAAGGGAAACCACAACCGAAACCGGAGACTCAGGACAGCGGATATACAAACCACTCTCACTAATTTAGCCACATTTCTATCCGAATACATATCTGATACAAAAAAAAAAAAAGTTGCAAATGGCGCTGACAAAGAAATGGAGGCGAAAAATAACAGGCTCAAGGTGCTTTACCTTTCATCCTCCATTTCACTCCTAGTTCGTTGAGTAGCTTAGCTCAACAACCAAACAGAGGGCTTTCTTTTCCCGATGGGCGCAGTCTCTGATTTAATTTGCTAAGAAGGCCAAAAAGCTGCCAACAATGGCCAATGATCCGTTGGCACGGTGTGTCATGGCTACAACCAACTTCCTGTTAGCATAGCATAGCACAAAGTTGGAAAACACTGAAAAACAGCCAGCCTGGTCCTGTTCGACTGGAAAAAGTGGTAGGCTGGTAGCTGGATTTTTAAACTGTTGGACAGAGCTAGGCTAGCTTGCTTACACTGTTTAAAGTTTGTGTCTGAATCTATGCTCCATCAGACAGCTGCAGCTGATTCAGAACGCTGCTGCTCGAGTCCTAACAAGAACCAAAAAAGTAGATCAAATCACTCCAGTTCTTAGATCTTTACACTGGCTTCCTGTCTATCAAAGAATAGATTTCAAAGTCCTGTTGTTGGTTTATAAAGCATTGAATGGTTTCGGGCCAAAATACATTTCTGATCTGCTGCCGCGTTATGAACCATCCAGACCTCTGAGATCGTCAGGTACCGGTCTGCTTTCAGTCCCCAGAGTCAGAAGTAAACATGGAGAAGCAGCTTTCAGTTACTATGCGCCACATATTTGGAACAAACTCCCTGAAAATTGCAGGTCTGCTCCAACACTCACCTCTTTTAAATCAAGACTTAAAACATTTCTTTTTGCCACTGCTTTTAACTGAAGCAATTCAAGTCTTTGAACTGCATTATTACTCTGAGTTTTTTTTTTTTTTTTTATAATGCAATTTTTAATGTCTTTTAAATGAAATGTTTGTCTTTTAATGTAATTTGTGTGTGCCTGTAAAGCACTTTGAGTTGCCTTGTGTCTGAATTGTGCTATACAAATAAACTTGCCTTGCCTTGCCTTGCCTATGCTAACTGGCTGCTTGCTGGGGCTTCATATTTGACAGACAGACACAAGAGTTATGTTTCATCTTAGTCTCTGCCAGAATGCAAATAAGAGTTTCTCCCAAAACCATATCTTTTGATAAATAATGCCTGAAAACCTTTTTTTTTTTTTTTTGTCCCTTTAACGTTGATCATTATGTGGTCATGAATATTTAATGATAAGGAAACAAACGTTTTCAAATCTTTCAAAAAAAAAAAAAAAAGAACACAGCCTGCTGAATTTCTTTAATCATATGGCACTGTGGCCAGATGTTGTGAGTTTGCTGCCAATTTGGCACCGAAGTAAGCGGCATAATATTTCCTGAAGCACTTAAGTTGCAGTCAGCAACACCTGTGAAGACAAAAGTCATTTCTGGTGGTGAAATGTGTGAAAATTGAAACTTTTTTCGCACCTGCTGCTGTGAAAAGAGTCTATAAAATTCAAGCTTAAACCAGGCCGGAGTCAGAAGATGTGGAAGATCAATTACAGCACGCTCATCATTGTATGTTCTACACTGAGCACTTCCATAGTGATATTCAGTCATAGTTTAGCAATTATGATGGAGAGGATAATGTTTGGATTAGTCTGAGATTCAAAGCCACTGCTGCAGGTTTATGTTCTGATGCCGCCCCGTTCGCAGTATGAAAAGGTAAAATAAAAGGAATTTAAAGCCTTAGTCACAAAAGTCAGGACTTCTTTTGTCTTGTTTTCTCTGAATGATTCAAAAGGTTGTGTGTTTACGTACATGTATGTATCTCATGCAGGACAGGATTATCCTCCATCAGATATACAGCGGTGAAGTCGGGCGGTGTCAAACTGAGCTTCATGGAACCTTCAAGTTTTTATTGGGCTATCAGCATGGAGATCATCGAACTGCGATCAACGGCTGGATGAGTTTTACCAAATGTCCATGCTCCAATACAAGTTCAATATCATCTAGAAATGCCCAAGACAGAGATGACCCTTTCAGTCATAATGTATTTCAGGATGTTTTTTTTCTCCTGTTAAGCTGTAATAAAAAAGAGCTGTGACCTCAACAATGTTCTAAAAGACAAATTCCAGTCCTTAATCCAGAGTGAAATCATGGGAAAGTGGACCAAAATGAAAATCTAAGCAATATCTGGTGTTTCTGTCTCCCCTAATAAGACACATTGTCCCTATGGTTGTTATGAGACAGATTTAAAAGGTGAATGTTTTGTGTGCGAGGCATCCATGATACGCCTGAGAGCAATCTCATTGTCTTGCTTGGCTAGCGTGAATGCTGAGCTAACACCAGGGCTGTAATCTATCACCACAGAGATTGCACTTGTTCCAGCATTGTTTTACAAGCTGCTGAGGACTAGGGCAGATAAGCTTTATCCTGCCCTCACTTTCTGTGTGAGCCTTTGAAATCCATCTGTCAATAAGATAGAAACAGTGTGCACTGGAATAGCATGCCTTGGTGTAATGGCCAGTGTTGCTTAAGGGTTTGGTCGGGAAGCCCATTTAAAGTGAACAGTTGTTTTCTTTCCGGAGCTCTGGAAACATTTATGGTTTAACCTAAGACCTGAATTAAAAAGCAGAACTTTTCAAATCTTTTTAAAGCTGCATCGTTGACTCTTGCTTATGTTTGATTTTGTGCCCTAAAGTGGAATCTGGAGGCAACTTTCACTACAGTTGTTATATTCTCCATACACAATAATTAAAGTTTGAAATTATTTTTCTCGAAATATTCTGAATTTATTTTCAAAATGTTCCCTGTGAAATGTGGACTTTATGCTGACAATGTAAGAATTTTTTTACCTTTTTTAAGTGGGACGTCAGCCACCTTGCTTGTAAAATGACCAAAATGCATCCTGCTTTATAACCTGCCATCTCTCTCCACCCTTTTCCAGAGGTCACCTATAGGTGAAATGTTAGCTGTTAAGGTTTCTGCAAACAGATCCATCTGTACTGTCGTGTCATAGACTACATTAGATATTGAGATTTGTACAAAACTTGTCAAAACATGTTCAAATGATGATGAAAATGTTTATAACCTGACTTTCCTTCTGGAAGGTGGGGGGGATGATGGTGGTTACAGATGACAAGGCTGCCAAGCCAGCAACCACAGTTCAAGTCTTTATTCAGGTTTTTGTAAGTGTGACACCACTGGATACTTTTAACGAGACTGGACAATTTCCAGCCAGGTTTATTCCGACAAAAAGCAGATTTTTTTTCCCACGGGAAGTCAAGGCATCTCCAGCCATGTTTGTGCCTAACAACCCAAGACAATGGGAAGTTTTCCTGCAGTGTTTGTGGTGAGCAAAAGTCGTTTCACATGAACATAATCTTTTCCTAAACCTCACCAAGTTGTGACAGGAGAAAAGTAGAATTTTGAACCTGACTTCTGTGGTTTTGCAGAAAGATACGGTGCCAACATTTATTCTGCCCATTGGGCGGCGCTGTTATATCCATACCCTGACCTTTAACAGTTACATTACAGCAGAATGTGTCTGTTTTAAGATGCAATATGTTAGAATTGGCCAGTTTACACTCAAAACAAATAAAGGGCAGCACATCACCTGAGGCATTGCTAACTACAGCTTCACTTAGCTTGTTAGCTCAATTAGCTGTGCAGCTAGCAATTTAGACTGGGAGCTCTGGTACCAGGGTAGTGTTAGTGTTTACACTGTGACACACAGGAGTAGTAGGGGCTAGCTGGTTAGCATGCTAACTTTGGTAGATATCTCTTTCACCCATTCATAGACACGTCATACTGCGCAAACTGCAATGTCCCACTTTCTGTTGATAATTTTTGTAAATTTCTTCACATTTTCAACTAAAATTCGGAAATGTAACTCATTTAACAGGCAGCTTTTCTAGCCTTTGCAGCACAAGTGGCCTAAGAAACTCAGAGACTCTTTGCATGTCTTGTTTACCACTCACATAATTCAGCAAATCAACTCTGTGTATTGCATTAAGCATTGTGATTTTATTGAAATTGAAACATAAAGAGACAGAGAGTAGAGGAGACAACAGTCAGAGAAAAGCAGTGAAAACAAAGCTTTTAGTCAGAAAAAGACTCTTACATGTTCATTCTCCTCACAGCAGCTCAAAATCAGTATGACTCACGTCTGTGACTTTGGCAATTGTCAAAGGCGTCTGTGTGAAGCACTGTTTAAAACTAACAAATCACCTACTGATACTGCTTCATTCTTGTAAATCTCTGACCTTTTTCTGACCTTGAAATAATCCAACTTTATTCCAAAATCCAAAACAGCCAAATGCATTCTGTTTTAGAGACAAGATTTCCCACCGGTGAACATTGCCAACAGCAAAACTTCAGCTGGGAGAAGAGGAGGACCCAAAGTAGGGCATCCGATTCAGAGGAAGGTTGGATTTCTTCACACCAGCCCCATCTTAAACTTATAAGATCGCTGGGAAGTTACATAACAGTGTTGTCTAGTACAGTTTTAATTGAATTCTTTCATCAAGCTCTAATGGAAACATGAGGTACAGTCTGAGGATTCTCTTCAACGGTTTCTTGCGCTTCCTTTGTTCCTTGCAGTCACTCAGTTTCCCAGTTATTGTGCACCTGTAAAATGAGCAAGAATCGTGGTTATGGAGACCGCTGCTCAACCCAAGATCCAAGGTTTCTTACAGTGCACCCTGCTGAAATTCCCCTCAGGAATACTGTCTCTGATCCAGCTTCAGAGGCTCTGTAGCTGAATCTCATTAATAACCCTTTCTTTGAACATGGCCAAGAGAGAAGCAGCTGAGTCTTGCTAGCACTTAATGTTCACACTGGATGATTCTGCAGCACGTGACGAGTCCAATTGTGTCCAAACGTGCCACTTCGATATACTGGGTACAGCACGTCAGACCTCCTAACCAGAGATGAGTTTGTGTCCTATATCAAGGTGTGCATAGAAGTGTGTCCTCGTCTCATGTCATTCACACTAATTTGACCTCTTTTTAGTCGTTTCGTCTACAATTCTCTTTTCCTCTACATGTTCATGAATTAATGCCATACAGATAATGCTCAATTTCAAATATTTACAGCTCACACAGACAACCTTCAATCCTTTCGCCTCCACACTTGTCTTTGCATTATTCACTAAGCTGCCTCCCCTTGGGTGTAAGTATTCCTTCAGTCCACCAGTGTTGGATTTAAAAAAAAAAATGTAGCTGCCTTATCAATCATTTTATGTCTTAAGTCAGTTATACCTTAACCCTGGCGTAGCTGTTACACAGCCTCATACCTACCTACCTACCTTTCTCTCTGAATCAAGGTCAATTTGTTATATTTGTTTTTTTCTTAAAAGTATGTTGTGATATTGTGATTATTTGGCTAAATATTTCTCTGACTTAAAGTGATCTCTGCCTTGCCGCAACTCACCACGGACCTATGTGCAAATGGCTGCACGTTTATGCCATCTAAATGCACATGAGGTCATCTGGCCACTTTAAACAACTTAACTGGAAAATATCTGGGTAAAGGCAAGAAAAGTTCTTGGTTAGGTTTAGGAAAACATCTGGGCTTGGGTTAAAATGACTACGTTACTCATGCAACTTCAGTCACGATCGTACAAACGTGATGTACACAAAAAAGTTAAGTTTTGTCAACAGCATTATTAGGTTTACATAACTACCCCTTACAGACTTTGTAGCTCTTGACACTACATTTCAAATTTACATTTTAGTGCATTTGTCAGATGCCTTTGTCCAAAGCAACTTACAGTAATTCATGCATTCATACACTGATAGCGGTGGCTGCCATGCAAGGTGCCGACGGGCACATCAGGAGCAGTTTGGGGTTCAGTATCTTGCCCAAGCACACTTAGACCAGGGGAATCAATCCAGCAAAATTCCGATAACAAGATGCTTGCTCTACCCATGAGCCACAGACGCCCCATACTACTTCAACTGACTTCCTCTCTTGCTGTTGTGGTAAAAACTTTGGCCACTAGAGGTCACCGCCGAACAAGAAAGGTAGATATGGGGCATAACAAGCTGCTTTCACAGTTGAACTATTCTGTAATTTCTCTGATGAGGACGGGCTGCATAATTACCAAACATACACTGTAAGACTCATTTAGAAAAACATTTAAAAATGACATAATTGTCGTGTTATCGTCTCTTAAATCTATGTTCTCAGTTATTCAATAATTCGACAATCCACATCCTCCTCTGCATCACAGAAGGGCTTGCTGACTGAGACTGTGTGACAGACACCGCCAGCAGAATGTGCGAACACAGCTGGATGGGCATTGGATCACAAGCAAAATGTTAAAAGAAAGAAAATCTGGTGCGCATGAGTCCCATTCACTTTTGCATTCTGCTAAGCACCAGTTTCACATCATCTTTTAAAACACGTGACCCAGTCAGCAAGTGAGTGTTTACTTGTCAGTGAGGATGATACCTTTGGCCTTTTCATTCTGCTGTCGCAGTGTGGAGCTCAGTTATTGATGAGCCCATCAGCTTGATGCTGTCAAACGGCAATCTATCCTCCCTCCTCATTCACTGTCATCTCACTCCCTCTCAACTCTACTCCACCCTCGATATCCTGGATTTTAATTTACGACTGAAGCAGTGTGCTGACCAGATGAGAGACATCAACTAAAAGGGTCTCTCTCTCCCTCTCTCTCTCTCTCTCTCTCTCTCTCTCTCTCTCTCTCTCTCTCTCTCTGTCTGTCTGTCTCTCTCTCTCTCTCTCTCTCTCTCTCTCTGTCTCTCTCTCTCCATGCCAGTACTGGGAGCGAGACTTTATTGGCAGCTCTCGTCCGGCATTTGAGAGCTCCGGGCAGCGGACAAGAGGCTGAAGGGAGTGGAGGTTCACTCCCGAGCAGGAGGCTGAGGGTCAGATGACACAGTGGGAATAACAAGAGATGAATTGAGGAGAGAAAAACAGCCGCAGAGCAGAGTGCAAGGCTGTGTTTAAGCCTGAGGGAGCGGAGGAAAGAGCTCTCAGAAGTGAAGGCGTCTTTCTCTAAAAAGGCAGTCACACTGGGACCCAGGGCCCAGTATTACATTTTTTAAAGAGGACAGTTAGGGGTTGTCAACATTTACCTTTTAACTCCCATGCTCTTAGGCAGGCAGGAGGTTCTTTTCCCTTTACTTTTACTCTGAAAATCCGCTTGTCTATTCCACTGGAGAGTGTTACTGCTGTAATATAAATGTTTTTCAGAGCAGATACATGAGAGTTCCATTGTAGGACTGAGTGCCATGTGCAGAGTGTGCTCCTGTGCCTGCAGAGTGCAATGATGGCTTTGGTCACGTGTGGTTTTGTGCATGTGTAATGATTGGTGTCTGGCTGTGAGGAACTTGCTTTTTTACGATTATTACATGGTACCAGCGCTGTCAATGGATTAAAATACTTAATCGCGATTAATCGCACATTATTTATCTGTATTAAATGCATCTTTAAGGGATATTTTCAAGTTTTTAATATTCTTATCAACATGGGTGTGGACAAATATGCTTGCTTTATGCAAATGTATGTTTGTTATTATTGCATCAATCCAAAACAATGCCGGGAACTGAACTTGCCATTCAAGAGACCCTTGTCTTTATCCATTTCTGCTCGAGGAGCGTTGTTTCTGCTGCCACCCACAACATTTACTGCTGTCTTGCCTTCTGATTTCCCAAACTACAGGGGGGGCCGAGGGTCATAACACTGTTAAGAGGAATTTGTGTTTACGTGTTATTAGCGCATTAACTTTTTACAGCCCTGCTTTATATATAATTTTAAGTACAGCTTCAATCAGTTAAGCTGACCATATAAATTGTGGATATTGGTTTGATTATCAACAGGAGTCTCTAAAATACCTGTCAACCAACATGGGTGTCACCAGTCTAAGCTGGTTTACATAACTAAGATCTTTCAATACAAAGACCTTTTAAATAAATATCTGAGATATGCATGGCACCATGACTGTTTTATTGTCAAGCTTGAACTGGCTTGTAAGCTGTAGCCTAATCACTGTAACGCACACAGTAGCATATGATGTCTGTTTTTTTGGTGTTTTTTTTTTTACAGGAACTTATAAGCTGTAGTTTTGCAGGTAAACACACCTACCACTTTGGCCTCTCTCCTGGTCTACTTCATCAAGTATTCTTGTGACACAATGTTGACATCAAAATTTGTATCTATAGATAGCACAGCTGGACCCAAGTCCAGTTGTTTGAGACAGTAAGCTTACATGACACTGATGCATTTAATTGATCCACTACTGCTGTAACAAAATAATTTCCCAGTCTGGGATCATTAAAGTAATTCTATCTGTCTATCTATCTATCATTTCAGTTGGACCTAATGCTAATTCAAGTAGCCGTTTACCACAGTTATGAAAATGGTTAGTCCATAAAACATCTTTTCGTGGGGATATGATTATTTCTGCACATGGTTGATGTGTTGCCCTCTACATGTCAAAAGATCTCCACTGAATCCTATATAGTGCCCTTGATCTGGCATTGCTTCATATATGGTGACCCACTTGCCTCCCAGTATTATTGCCTGAGTTTACTTTAGCTGTCCTGGCTTTATTGAAGTGTTCCAGGACCACACATCCATCTCTTGCTGCTTTTCCTTGTCTGCAGAGATCTTCATGGCTGCAATCTTGCACAAGTGTCACCGCGGCGTGATAAGCTCCTGTTGGCTGGGTGAGGTTGTTATTGCTTGCAGAGGCAGAGTGATACGAAGGAAATGTCAGCTGATGCTGGCCTTTGCCTGCCGGAAAGGCCATATTTATGAGGGTATGTAAATCCTAGTGCATTGTTTCTGCCGCCTGCGAAAATACAATGCAATATTGAACAGTGATGGAAGAAGAATGGAAACTGACCTGCGGCGAGCCTGCTGTTCGTGCTCGGATATTTCATGTCATTTCGAGAAACGAGTCCTTCAGAAATGGAACACTATTTTGTGCAATACAGATGCAGAGACATATCATGCACACAAATGGGGCACCGGTCCATGACTTTCTTTAATGTAAAAGGCTTCTGTGCTGGTTTGTATTTCTTTCCAGGCATGAAGTATCAAAATGTGAACATCCGGTGTAATGAGAACTGCAGCTTCATATAATTCAGTTTCAAACTTGTTTATGCTGCTTGCAAATGAAAGACGCTGACTCACTGAAGGATGCAATTTGATTAATCACTGGTTGCAGGTTATAAATACTCCTCCCTGTCCAAGGATGCACGTTTAATCTGTGTGTGTGCGCTCTTGAACCTAAAGATTATCAATCCAGTGACCCCACAACAGCCCCTGTGCTGATTCAGAGGTGCTATGGCCATCTGCTAAAATTTATGGAGATGTAGCAGAATGATCTACTGTGTGCTGTGGCCCGCCAGCACAAACCCAATCAGGGAACAATACAACTGAACTTAATACCTTTGGAAGCAAGAGTGCTTATGAGTTGTTCTACTTTAAATTACAGTATGAGCCGAGGTACCTAACACCCCTTGGGAGCTCAATCACTGCACCGCCGCGCCTCAGCAGGAGATTTAACTCACTGCCGACTGAAAACGGATTTCATCTGAATCAATAACGCCGTAATTATAGCTTCCATAGATTCCGTGCACCTCTATTCATCAGAGGAACCCGACATGTGTTCTCCTAAACCTGTCAGGGGTCTTGATTTGCAGCAAAACATCTGCTGGCAGAGGGAGGAACCTGGCCTCAGACTGTTTTGATGCTAGTTAATCTGTGGGCCTTCGTTATGATGAGTCACTTAGTGGGATGTTTAATCAAACAGGAAATTACGGTCTGGCTCCGTTCCAAGCACAAGCCTTGTGTGCACATTTGCGGGCCTTTGTTTTGATAAAAGAGAAATTATTAGTTGAAACAGCAGCACTTCACAGACGAACCTTCTAATTGGTTTTCTCCGAGATTTGTTTGTGTACATTGAGCTCTCGAATAATCATCAAGTTTAGCAAAAATCTTTTTCCTCTCCTGTTCTACTTTGCTAACCATCTCGCCACCGCTCAGATGTATCCTGCGAGCTCTGTTACAGAGAACAACTGTATATAAAACCTCCCTCTTAGTAACCATGTTATTTTAAATATCCAGTGTATCCTCTCCATCCTCTGGTACCTCAGGTGCGCTGTGTCCTTCTCCTGTCTGTCTCCACTTGTCTTTACGGTTACGGCTGTCTGAGTTTTCTGCCTTCCTGCTGTCTGTGTTTGAGGACTGTGTCTCCCCTGCCTGCACTCAAGACAGCAACAAAAACCGCCTCAGTGTCTCCTCATGCGCCTCTTTCTCCCTGCATATCTTTAAAAAAAAATGCAATTAGCTGCACAATATTTACACAACCGCATTTAAATCAGGAGCAGAAATTGCAGAAAATTCTGTGCGCATAGAGTCCGTAGGAACTTTTAACTGGTTGTGAAGCCGATTCAACTTAACGCCGTTGCTTCTTTATGACCTATATATAAGCAAACGACACCATCAGGGAGGAGGATTGGCTATTTCTATAGTTATTATAGTTATTCTAAATGCCTTTCACTGGGCTAGATTTCAAATTAGTCTGGGCCCAACCCCTCCTCTCCAGAAAAATGACCTCTAATCACAACCCATATTTATGTTCTCATCAGATGGCAACCCCTAGTGGCCGTATTAATCATAACAGCTGCAAAAGAGGAAGTGAGAAGTAGTATCAAGGGAGAAATGTCTGTACAGGACGGAGGTTGGGGATGGATGGACGGGTTAAACGTGGATTTTCACTTAGGAGACTGCTGTTCTTGTTCCAATGTGAAACTCGGTTAAGTTACGACAGGTACATAACGCAGCGGAGGTGGCATGTGGTAACTAAAGTAAGATAAGTAATAATTTTAACCCAGACTACGATTCTTTCCTCAACCTAACCAAGTACTTTTGTTGCCTAAACTGAACCAAACTGCGAGCATACACCCAAAGGTCCTGTACACCTGTCCCTGGTATGCCGCAACAGTCGGGGAATGGCGATACATGTCGTTACAATCGATCTATTCCGCTTCGATGTGAGGGTGTTGCCGGGTTGGATAGGTCTTTAAATCCAAACTATTTCTTACTGCTGGTGTGTTGAGGATGAATTGAGGGGATCTCACAGCCTGAGGAAAGAAGCTCCTCTGTATTCTGGTGGTACAGCACTAAAACAAAGTTTACTTAGTTACAATATTGTACAGCGGTTAAACTTGCACAGCCACAAATACACACATTATCTCCTTGCTGTGCAGTGTGCAGTCGCCCCCCCTCGTGGCCCAATTGTTGAAAAATGCGCGCTAAAGTGCCCTCCTGAGAACCAAAAAAAGCTTGCCAAAGTGCCCTCTTGGTTGGCAAAACACACTAAACTGCCCCCTTGGCTGATTAAAACATGATAAACTGCCCCCTTGGCTGATTAAAACATGATAAACTGCCCCCTTGGCTGGTTAAAACATGATAAACTGCCCCCTTGGCTGATTAAAACATGATAAACTGCCCCCTTGGCTGGTTAAAACATCTTGGGAGCCAAAACACGCGCTAAAGTGCCCTCTTGGGAGCCAAAACGCGTGCTAAAGTGCCCTCTTGGGAGCCAAAACGTGCGCTAAAGTGTCCTCTTGGGAGCCAAAACGTGCGCTAAAGTGTCCTCTTGGGAGCCAAAACGCGCGCTAAAGTGCCCTTCTTTTCGCCCCTGCCCTTCAAAAAGTCTGCGCACGCCACTGTTGCTGTGCATCACACAAACAGCTGTGAGATACAAGATTTAAAAACGTGTCGCCTCTTTCTTTGACTCGCTTTCAAACAAATCAAACAAACCAAGCAAATCAAGATGTTTATGAGACAAGGCAGGCGGTGCTCATACAACTTCCGTCCGCAGGGGCCGTCAAAGTCGAAACGAAATGAGAGCTGCTTTAAACACCTGGCACACAGTTACTTACTGTTTAAATGTTGATGTGTGTTTATTAGGAAGTTGCGGTGATTTTCATAGACATAAGGTATCGCATCAACATTTCCCTCCGTCTTTGCCCTGGAAAACGAAACAAGGCTGTAAGCTCGTGTGTTTTATGAGATGTGATGTGTCATTTCTAATCCCCTCCAGGGATAAATATGATTGTCACAAATCCAGTTTTTTTTTTTTTTTTCTTTGGCAAAAGAAACGGCCATCTTCCACACGTGTCATGACTACAACGGAGGAGGCAGAATCAGTAAAACGATGGTATTGAAGAAAATGACAGGCATCAAATTTGGCCTCCGGTTGCGATATGAAAAGGAGCCAGCACACATTTGATTTCTGCTTGATTGCCTTCATTTCCTATTCTGATGCTTGGTTGCTTAAATCAAGGGGAGAAAAAATGTAAAAGGGGTTCGCTTACACTATGCTAGTTACATTTCCTCTTCCCCTCCTTGATGTAGAGCGACTCCACATTGTTAAAGCTCGTCACAGAGCACAACATCCTCTCGTACATTGTCCTGCAAATGAAGAGACCTCGTCCCCCATCTTACACCGTGGCGTTCAAGAAAAAACAATTTGCCTTCTCTCATTTCCTGTTATCTGCCTTTTCCTCTTCTTTTTCTCTCTCACTGCCACAGTGAATTTGATCTGGACATCTTGCTCCAGTCAGTGAAAAGTAACATCCATTGGTGAAGGGAAACAGCCGTGGCTGGTGGGTAGGGAGCGCTCCTGCTCCCTGGTAATAGCTTTGGACACAGCTGTGTGCATGGCTGACTCCTCAGCACTGCCGGGCCTTATCTCCAGAAAGGAGATTAGGTTTCTGGGGGTTCCCGACGTATGTCTATAGTTGAGGAGAGGCTTGTGAGCTGGTCCGCTGCGCACTAGCCACAGATAAAATGTTTGAGGCATTATTCCAATTCCCTGCAGTTTTTGTTTACTTGGGCTACGTTGATTCTGAATAACAGTTTGGGACGCCAACCCAGAATGTGTGGTAGTCGGAGCTGATAAGACAACACAGTTTTCAGACTTTCACTTTCACTCCTCTCCACCCATCTTATTAGCCTCTTTCTCTTCCTGCACACCGCTGTTTGTTGGATTTTTTCTTTTTTTTTTTCTTTTTTACCAGACAAACATCCAAAGCATTAACACATCTGATACAAACCAAATTGCGGCTGGTCTACTTATGTGCAGAGTGGTGTAAATATAGAAACAAATGGCTTTTTCCACGATTTTTCAAAAACTCCCCCCCCCCCCCACTCCAAGCGCGTCCTTCCTCCACACCACGAGGGTCTTCATGCTTTCTGAATCGAGCGAGGAACAAAAGCAGCATGAGGCAGCTCTTGACAGAGTGGCGGAAATGATGGGGTAAATGTCTGCAACGCTACGCGGAACTTGAAAAGATGAAACTCTCCCTCCTCCCCATCTCCCTCTCACTGTGTATTTGGAGGTCTTCAGCTTTTTGGATCAAGAGGAATTTTTCAGTTCCCCAAGAATTCTAAATGGAGCTCCGTCTCTCAAGAGGAAGATCGGCTTCTTCCTCTCCGACCCACTTCCAATCTCCATCATCTCTCCAGGCTGGCAGCCTCTGGATCCAAAGGAGGCTGCCAGTTGTCTGTTACCTCCCTCAGTGAGAGACGAGCCAATTCTCCTTTGTTCGCCGCGAATTTCACTCGATGCCTTTTCTCCAAATGTAACTTAAAATAAATAAGAAACCCAGGTTTGTAAGTGTGTGTTGGGGGGCTCATCTTCCCTGGCAGTGTGTGATTGCTTTCATGACGCCTCCATGCTGCGTCCTCAAAACACTCATTCAAATCCCTTGACGAATTGGATAAACAAGCAGTTTAGGTACCAGCAGTGTTGTAGAGTTGTTTTTTCGGAAGACGGTCGTTTGAGGAAAAGTTTTGAAAGCCACGTCGACGAAGCGGAAGGTGACGGGATATTCTTTACATCTCAAAGCCTCGATGAAGCTCCGGCGAGCTCTGATTTCGGAGCAGTTTGTTCTTTAAGTGACAGCGATGCCTGAGACGAGACAGACGACAGAATGTCGCGGCGCCGAAAAGCAAAATGAGAATGGTGGTTGATATCCGTTCGATACAACGGGCCTCATGCAAGGAGCACTTATACAAACACATTTGTTCTTAAGCAGCAGTTAGAAAAGACAATAAGAGATCTTGTCACATTTGCTTTAGGACGATTTATACGCAAACTGATTTAAGGCAATGTTTAGACACTCACTCATGTTTTTGTTGCCACACCTCCCTTAGATCACTGTGCGATACATAAATCCACTGCTATCTGTACGAGCAAGAATACACGATACAACTTCCATAATGGCTCCATACAGAGGGCCACAACGCCACGCTGTCAGCTCATCCCACCAGAGCGCTTAATCAAATGTGAGCGCAATGCGAAAAATAAAACATAAAAATGTTTTAATGTCGAAACAATTTGTGTGTATAGCAGATGTTGGTTTATTCAATAATCAATCATCACCCACAATTAAAACCACGACCGCCTGAACAGTTTGAAAACAACGTGTAGAGCAGGCCCAAGAACAAGAGCTGATGTGAGATCGGGCCGTTTTTCCTTTCAGATCAACAATATCTGAATATTATAGCTGCTTCTCAGCAACTTTAGGCAGGCAGGATGTGAAACTCTTTGCCACTGAGCATCAGAAAATGCAGTACTTTTAAACATGTTAAAGTGTGTCCGGTACTGGTAATGTCTTCAGGGGTTATTTCATTTATTGCAGTAATGATTAAAGAGTTTGGTGTTATTGTTATTCTTATATTACTGTTCTTACTTTTATTCTTTTGTGTCAGGGTCGTTGTATCATTGTTCAGTTTCCATATGGTTCTTTGGTTTGTGTTAACTGATTGTATTAACTATGAGGTTTTTGGTTAACTATACTTGATCCTTATTTTCTGGAACCTGTACTGCGTCGCTGCCCTGTGACTACAGTTAGGAAATTAGCTTTTAGCTACATCTGAAAACGTCTCATATCAGAGGACTCATCTGACTTCATGTCTTCACCTTCACCTGAGGACCCTCTGCGGTTGAAACATGACATCAGTAGTTTGTCTTTGTTTCAGGAGCGTGATTTGGTCTCTGCTTTTCCATTCATCAGACTACACCACTGAGAGCGACTGATTAAATGCACGCGTCGGCTCGAACATTTCGCTACATTGCATCACGGCAGAAGGCAGGAGTAACATTAGTGTTGAAGCATGTGCGGTTTGTATACATTAAACTTACACTTTTTTACCACAGCAGACACAGTCACTGCTCTCTGTCAGCTCGGCGCTCTGACGACTTCACAGCTGCAGCCTGCTTCACTGAGCGCCGTAACTCATCTGTAAATATTAGCAGTCAGCGCGATTTGAAAGCTTTCCTCCTGCTGCAGTTTCTGCCAGTCACGAGGAGGAGGGAGGAGTGGCTGTGCCAGAATAACAGAGCGCCAGCTGACCTGGGACCAGCTGACCTACTTTTAACGCATTGTGCAAAAAATTTATAAAATTACATTTAATAAAAGTAGAGCTGCCATACAGACTAGGGCTGGGTATTTTTAAGAGCCTCACGATTCGATTCGATTTCGATTATGATTCTTTAGGTCGCAATTCAATTCAATATCGATTCGATTCAATTTTTACTTAAATGCTTTTAAATCGATTCAGTAATAAGTAGTAATAAACAAATGATTCATTAGAGTACCTGTTGATATTTTTTTTTATTAAAAAAAGTCATCTTACATTACAAATCTTTCCTCCAGGAAGTTCTAGTTCGAATTGAAATGTAAACAAAGGTACTCGATGTGTTAAGATATAAAATAGTGCAACCATAGTTAAGCTGAGAAAGTGCCATTGTTTCTGGGACTGCATGGTACATTTTTGTCTGACATAAACATAGACATGACCGCCGTCCCTCCGGGTAGACGTGAGGGGGCAACACATTGACACTGAACCCCCCTCTCTCCCCGGAGGAGAGTG
The DNA here is from genome assembly GCF_900880675.1 of Sparus aurata. NCBI lineage: Eukaryota > Metazoa > Chordata > Actinopteri > Spariformes > Sparidae > Sparus > Sparus aurata. The sequence continues at coordinate 28,774,822 of NC_044197.1, read as the reverse complement.
CTACTCGCTGGCGCACGGTGCAGCGGTCAGGGTGAGACCGGCTGCGCTGGGAGTTTACAGTCTCCGAAAGAGCGGTGCGTCAGACATCAGCTACCCGCCTCCGCAGTTCCGATGGTGTTTCCGCGGCGTATCACCCTCCGACCCTCGAGCAAGGTCGCGGGCGAGATGCTTCCAGCTGCTTGAGGCGGGGACCGAGAGGTCCGGCGAGGGACCGCGGGTGGTCGCTTGCCAGAATCGATTCAGAGGATTTTATGAATCGATATTGAATTGGGAAAAAATATATTGCAATGCATTGATGAATCGATATTTGAATGAATCTGTTGAAACTGTGTGTGAATCTCAACTGTCCGCACCCGTCAGTACAACAACATGATGGGTGATTGATAAATTCACTAATTTTATCGGCAGACGGAAAAATAAAACACTGATATAGATTATCAGCTAGATGTCGGTGCCGACGTCGGTCGACCCCGACAACTTTACATTTCCCACTCCAACCACTGCGGGACACAGTTTCTACACCCCGCGTTGCTCAGTCTGAATCCACACAGGATGCGTTCAGGCACCACATGACATGCGGGTCATCCGTGTTTTGCCAGCAGTCAAAACCCACCCACAATATCTGACACACAGGGCGATGCAGACAGCTGAACTGATTAAAATAGCCGTCTTTGAGAAGGAGGGCTTGAAACGCTTTCCGTGCAGACGAACTGTCAGGGGTCTGACGCAGGTTCTTGTCCAGGTGAACATCTCCTGTCATAACACCTGACTGTGTGACAGTGTTTTGGTCATGGACTCTTTCGGTTCAGCACACTTTTTGACATCCAACTCAATCTCCAAGCATTCCCTCTTAGTTTTTTTTCACGATGCTACAGTGACATGACATTGACAGGCTCATTTTGTCGGGCTCAGTAATACAACCACCGGCACTGCTAAACACAGCACGTATTTAGCAATGCCAGTGATTTCCAACAGGCTGGGTTCAAGCTCGGCTGTATGACGCTGATCTGTTCACCCTTTGGTGACATTTCTTTGAATGTAACCCTGTAAAGCAATTTGGGGCATGTCAACTATGATTAAGTCTCAGTCAGGCACATTGAGGGCAGAAACATGATCAATGCTAGTATGTGAATGCATATGACGCACCGTGAACATACCCAACGTGTGCTCCTGCGCACAGGTGGAGGTATCAAACGTCAGGCCTCAACAGAGCCACACAGAGCAAATCAGAGCATTTCTCAGAGTTTCTGCAGGTTTGAACAAGTCAAGTTAAAGACTTTTTAAGACGTTTTTTAAGACCATTTTGGACTAAATTTAAGAGCTACATGCAGTACGAAAAAGCAAGGAAAAGTCTGGTCCCAGAATTACTTTCAAAAATAACAACATTTATTGCCATTCACAGAGCAACTCAAACAATGAAGAACGGAGTGAATGAGTGAGTGTGTGTCAGGGTTATCATAGTTTTTAAATTTCATTAGCTTTCATTTTAATTTAGTTTGTCAGTTTGTTTTTTATTTCAGTTTAGTTTTAATTAGTTTAACAAGTGATTAGGTGGTTTTAGTTTAGTTTTTATCTGGGAATTTATTTTAATTTAGTTAACTATAATAACCCTGGTCTGTGCATGTGTGTGTGTTTGTGTGTGTGTGTGTGTGTGTGTGTTCCACTCAGTTTATTCAACAGTGGAAGATGAGAGGCTGCAGGAAAGGAAAGGACAGGAGGGGCTGTCACAGACCTCCCCTCAGATCAAACTGAAGGAGAGAGGGGTACAACTTTTTACATACAAATCTGTTGCTAAAATGTTCTGCAACGCTGTTCAAAATCCAAAGCACCTCCGCCTTCAACGTCGGGGTTGAGCTGAAGATGGTTGTCGCTTGGCTGCGGGACGACAGAGGCATGGATGAACTTGGACCAGGAGCGTGACTTCGCTGGAAACCTTTAGAAGCTAACAGGTGTTTTTCCGATTTTGTGTGTGACACAAGCGCTTTCACACCGAGTGTGCCCAAGTTGAGGGTCCTCTGGCAGAGCGTACACTACGCTTCAAATTCATTACGAGCTAACAAACTGAATTCTGGTTGTTCAGGCCAACACTTAAATATACACTTTCCCATAGTTGTAGCAGATTATGCGGTCGAAGTCTTTACGGTGTACGGTGATAAAATCCGACCGGGCTGTTGGCAAAATGCCACTTACATTCCTGGATACTTCAGCAAGAAGTACAACACATTGAGCTGACTGCGAATCTCACAAACACATTTCCCCAAAACAAAAAAACAAGACAAAAAAGGCGACGGCAGAAGCGTAAATAAACGTACATATTTAAGACTTAACTAAATGTAATTAAAGACCTATATGCAAAAATATGGATGTATTTAAGACTTTTTAAGGCCTAAAATTGAGACTTTTTAAGACCCAGCAGAAACCGTGATTTCCGTGACTCCAGTGGTAAACTCACAGTGTGTCTGTGGAGGAATATGTACCTTGTGCACAGGAGGAATAGAAAATGAAAGCAGAGAAGAGGTGATGGGGTGTCTGAGATATGCTCATGCGCTCAGACACAGCAGGGGCGTCTTCCAACTGGTAACACCACAGAGTCGTACCCCGCTGGGAGTGTTACTGAAGTGTAACATCACGCCTGCCTGATATTGTTGACTTGGTCGGATTGCGTTCATTTTGTCATATTTCCTTGATTCTTGTGCTTCCACCATGGGTGAGTTGTAGGGGTGACACGACTTCGATTTTGTCATCTCCATAGATTTATCGATGCTTCTCCCCTCTGCCGTGTGTCTGTGCCGGAGTTTGACACACTCAGAGGGACTTCGTGGTGCATTCAGGGGCATGTCTTAAACCCTGAAATGGCTTCATATGGCAAAGGAAATGTGCGCTGAGGGGGATGTCGTGGTGCGTTCATTCCCCCCAAATAAAAAATGTAGTCAGGGCGTAAAAGTCTAACCTGAGAATTCCACTGGTTGCGTCTGAGTTGTGGAACGGCTCCGCCATGGTTTTGCTCCATCGTCCATCAACCCCCGCCGGCTGTGATTTGAGAGAAGCACGGCGCAGCACTGCTGGATAGCTGGAGTTGCGAGAGCGAGGCGTTCCCGCTGTGACACAACAACAAACTGACAACAGGTTTCTGGAAGTGCTTGGATTTGTCTCGGAGAGTTTTATTCTGGAAATTAACCTGAAGTTATGTTGGGTTGATGTTGTCTGACTTCCTGTCTGCTCTGTGCTGAATTCGGCTGAACTGATGCGTCGTGCTCCAGCATCAGGCAGAAATAAAAGCCTCGCGTATCTGCTGAGGAAGGGTCCGGACTGAAGTACACACATGGACTAGAATAAAACTTTGCTGCCGTGGCAGATCGGAGACGGACCGACTGGCGGAATTTAGGGGCAAGTCTACCAATAGAACAGCCGAAAACAAATCTCGAAAGTCAAATCGAATCGTGTATCTGGACAATCATGACACACCTAGTGAGTAGGCCACGTAGTCAAAGGTTTCTTTTTAAACGTGTGTTTATTTTTTGTTAACTTCGACTTTGCAGTGCTGCAGATCCTGACGCCACACAGGTCGTATATTATTTTGTGAAAATGGACCAGATTCTCTGTGTTGTCCGTTGTCTGACTTCCTGCCTGGAACCGGTGGAACCGTGAGGATCAACTACAGCGCCTGGGATCAGCTCCAGAGGCTGTGTCGGAGCCGGCACGTGATGCAGACATGTGCAGGGAAATCTGGAGGTTAGAAGTAGTTGTTTTCGAGCCGAGATGTCCAGATGTTGTGTTGCCTCAGGGCACACTGGATCTGCATGTGTATAAGAAATCACACTACAGTATTTTCAGCCCCCTGCCAGAAAAGCTAAACTTTGTCATTTAACTGAGGTTGTGATGCTCCAGCTTCAATCACTGCAAGAACATTTAGAACAGCCAAGTACGTTTGTGCAGCTAAGAGACATGATGGTCAAGACAGATTGAGGACAGGAATACGAAACTCTTTTTGTAGGAGACCGAATAACTCGAATTATGTTTCCTTCTCTGAATCTCGGCACCCCTCTTGCACTCTTGCATGCAGAAAATGAGCGTATCCAGAGGTGGCTAATTTGTCCGAAGCCTTCATCTCCATGCAGCCTCTATACGTCCTTTTGAAGACCTGAAAATGCTCAGAGGCGAACAGTAACAGCCAAGTCACTGCGGACACTCCTCTCATCAAAATCTCTCACATCTTCTGGAATCGAACCTGGGCGAGAGGAAAGGGGAGCAGCGGGGTGTGCCACTGAGAGAAAAAACAGAGAAGCAGCTCAGGTTAAACACGGAGAAGAGTTTTGAAAGGCAAACTGAGCTCTCACTCCGCCGGGAGATTGCGGAAAGATGAAATGTTCATAGTTGTCAGCGAATGGCAGCTGTCTTGAGTCTCAGGTTGCACAGCGAAGGTTCACAAAGGGCTCAAAAGTTGCAGTGCGGGAAACAAAAAAAGAAGAAGAAGAAGAAGGTGTAAAAACAAAACCAGTCATGAGGTTTTTTGCAAACATGTGATCCAAAGCTTCAGATTTCTGACAGCTGTTTTCTCTTTCCGGGAGGAGGGAAGAAGTTTTCTGCAGCATGATTTATTTATTTTTTTTCATGCTGTCAAAGTAAAGCGTCGTGTGGAGGCGCGATCATTAGCGAGTTCACATAAATGGCCTTGGTCCACGCCGCGTCAAGTTATGGATGTTATGATATGGATATTTTTAGTAGTTTTTCATCCAACTGGTTGATACTGTGGACCAGATTTACATTTTGCATCTGTTTCATCTCATTTCAGATGCGTTCTCTGCCTGGAGACATGAGGAAAAAAACGCAGCCAGGAAGTGCGGTTTACCTCGCTCCTTTTCGCATATTAATGTAAGGGAGACTCGTCCGAATAACAACAGTAGATATGATTAAATGCGGCTGTGCCTGCTACATTTACAAGGTTCATTTGTTAGGGTCAGTTTTCCGCCTCTGAAAAGCAGGTGCGGATTTGCGTAAGTATATTTAATGACGGTTGTGGTGGGGTTGCTCAAATTGAATTCACCTGTATTGTTGCACAGATAAAAAACTATTGCTGTAATTACATCGGTTAAAAAAAAAAAAAAGCTCAGCTAATCCCTCGGAGCCGTGGCTGTGTTTCGAATGCCATTTCATTTGTGGGCTTTTTTTTTTTGTTTGAGAATAATTCTGATTTATTTTCCGAGCTTACTTACCTCTGACTGAACGGCACCTTATGACGGCAGCCCGCAGTCACTGATTGCATAATTAGCTGCCACATTAGTAAATCAGATGCTAATTTCCCACAGATTTCTGAGAGTAAATTGAATGAAAAGAGTAATGTAAATGTGCCAGGTGCTTTTGAAGCTGAGGCTGCATCTGGCCTCTCAATCCTTCCTTCATCAGAGCAGGGCTGCAACAGCATTTTTTCTGTTGCTAAGGCACAATTTTTCCTAGGCTGTTTAACCTTGATTAGCTTTTGCTTAGGATGGCTGGATGGTTGGTCTGCGGCAACGTTTGATCGAGAGGTGCATGTCGAAGTAACATCCTCACGAATGCTCGGACATAAGGTTTGTCGAGCAGAACGTTGCATTGTAACAAGATAATCAATGTTACCCACTTCACCTGTCAGTCGGGCTGAGTAATATACGGTTGAACCGTCTGAGATTTTGGATATCGTAATATCGCGATGTGACAAAAGTGTTGTCGGTTCGGTTTTACAGGCTGTCTTACAGTAAAACGATGACACATTCTGACCTCATCAGACTGTTCTACTTGTTCTAATAATTGCCTTTGACTACTTATTGATTATATCCAAATTACTGATAATTATTTATCAGAAATGTCACTTTCAATGTTTCCTACAATGTTGTTGCAGCATCAACATTGAGGTATTTGGTCAAAAATATTGCGATATTTGATTTTACCCCTCCTCCAGTCTTAGCATTTATAAAGTGCTTTTCGGACATTTTTAGAATATTGAGATATATATCATGTAACATCATACAAACAATACAAAATTTCATTATGTTATTTTAATGCCATACCACCAGGCCCTACCTGTCAGGGGTTCGAATGTTTTGGCTGATCGGTGTGTATAATCTAATTAATATCTTGTTTTTATCAAAAATAAGTTAATAAGTCAATCTTGTGACACTGCTATCATTACATTTTAAGCTGACACAGCTGAATTGTTAGGAAGTCTTGTTTATTGTTGAGTTGTGGTTGAGGCCACCTAATGGCGTTGAACACTCACTTTCCTTTTTGGTCTCCACCATCTCCTGAGGGAAATATGTGCCACTTTAACTGGTGAACACAGTGGAGCATTTGGAAGCTAGTCACTTACAGGCTGGACACACTGGATGCCTGTGTACTGCCTGGCGGCAGCATTACTGAGCTGCTGCGCGGGTCGTGATAGAATTAGGTGAGTCTCTTGATAACGCAATGCAGCAGCCATGTTAGACACATGTCTCCAGCGTGTCCAGGCTGTTACTGTGTCTGTCCAACCTGGAGATTGGGGTACATGACTAAGTGAGAAGATCCACTGGTTTTAACGTTCTGTCAAATAAGTAAGCTAAATTACGCAATCATGTAACATAAGTTACATAAGTGACGTGACTGAACGTAGCTTTCTTAACTGATAGCATTATCTTTTTCTTAACCTAACCAAGTAGCTTTGGCGCTTACACCTAACCAATTCATAACAGTCCAAAATACAAATTATGTCATGAAATGTTTGTATGTATATATATATATATATGTAGTTCAACCAAACATTGCAAATGTAGTAATGTGAACTTGAGATTGGAGCCCGTCACGTACAAAACTGAAGCTAGCTATATTTCACAAATTGTAAGTGAGAATATGTAAATCGTTTCTTCAGTGTGATGCTGAACAGGTAGTGTATGGTGGGTTTTAAATACTTTTTTGGCAGCTATAAAGCTAAAGCTGAAATATTGTCATTATTCAGTCAACAGAAATCTCTCCTGAATATTTCTTCGGGGGGTCGACATTGTCTGCCGCTTTTCTGTTTCTCTTTTTTCTCGCTGGTGAACGTGCGGTGCATACAACCAGCACTAACTGTTCACTAGACTGGGAGTGAAGATCAATTTTTGGAGAGAAATGGAGAGAGAAAAACAGGGCTGTCGCGCTAATAGCGGGGATCTAGTTGTCATAAAAAAAGAATTAAGCAGTAATGAGTCCGTGTCTGAATTGTATCTTTTGCTGCAGGTTTGCATTCATTCCCCGCTACCGCCCGTTTCATCTGAAATGAGCCTGTCTCGAATATATCCTGCTTAAAGCCAACAAGACAGAGGGATCTTGCCCGTGCAGCCGGCTGCTGTCGGCTGTCACCAGTTAAAGTCCCCTTTCAGACCAGTGAATGTGTTCATTTGTGCTTCATCCATAATCTACTTGTAGTCCAGTGTAAGCTTGAAAGAAAGACGGTCTCAGAGGGCGACGTTGGCCTGCTTCCAGTCAGAACACCAGTGTCAGAGGAGCCAGGCTTTGAATCGGCGAGGGGTTCGTCATTAAGAGCAGTGAGCGAGGATGATTCCCAGGCAGGAAACAGTGTCTAATGGAATTGAGTGGTGACTGCAGCCCTGTGGGAGATTATGCCACAGTCTGTCCGTAATGAGCAGCGTAATGGCACGATTACAGCAGCACTTAATGACTCAGAAAGGGCCACCACCGTTAGTGTGTGGACACCCTCCACTGTATACTGTATCCTTCTCCTCATTAGCTGAAGACCTGCACAATTACTACGCAGTTTATAAGCAGGCCATATTCACATCAAGCAGTGACGGTCTGCTATTGACTGTATGTCATTCTTTTTCTGCCTTTCAATTTTCTGTCTAACAGTCCAGTTTTACCAGGATTTAAAGCGGGGATTTTGATGTGAATCAATCACTTTGATAGATCAGTTCTAAAGCAAAGGGAAACTAAATCTAACCTTGCCAAAAGAAGTGCTATGAAAATACATTTATCAATACAATGTGTTCGAAATGTTTCATATTGGACAGTTTAGAGAGCCAAAGTCACACCCCTTCCAGTGGACCTCATGGGACCTTATTTTGGGAAAAAAAATGTGTACTGTAGTAAGTAGGGAGAGACAAATACATGTTTGATCCAGTTTGAATAGTGCCATTAGTTCCACACAGGGGTGGACTGCGACAAAAATTCAGCCCTGGCATTTTCTGTCCAGACCAGCCCACTACATTATCATAGAAGTCCACAAATCTCGCGGCGTCTTCTCTCACACATATTACAAAGGACAGTCATATTCCTTGATAGCAGTTAACAAATAAAGCACGTAGCTATGAACTCGAGGACTAAAACTGACAGCTATAGCAATCAACCAATCAATCTTTATTCATTATAGTGTCAAATCACAACAGAAGTTTTGTCATGACAAGGGGTGGGACGAGACTAACGGGAAGAACCCAAAACCAGACTCGGGGTGGGCGCTACCTCTACCAGTTGGGTGGAGTGGGGGGGAGTGAGAGAGACAAAGAGACAGAGACAGGGAGATAAGGACAAACAGGGACAATAACAACAAAATATCCTGACAAATAATCTAAATAGAAACATATTACAGACAGTAGCAGCGTTAGAGCTGGAAATCATTTGTATTAACGGTGACTAGAGTTTAGATTCTCGGGCCGGGTCGGGCCGGGCCCTTGATCAAGCATTTGTGTGTGTGTGTGTGCGTGTGTGTGTGTGTTTTTTTTGATAACTCAAAACAATGACTGTATTTCCAGCTAGAAAACGCGCATCTCTCTCCTCCTTCCAAGATGCTTGTGTCGCTGTGTGGTGTTACGCGAGTTGTCCTCGTGCTGAAAACGTGACTTCTCGCGCACGTGACGTCACTCCTCAAGACACAAGAAGAAGAATATATATTTTTACTAAGGAAAATGACAAAAATAATAGTAATGCACAGTGACTTGAATAAGTAACTTTAATCTGATTACTGGTTTGGAGATATTACCGCGTTAGATTACTTGTTACTGAAAAAAGTGGTCAGATTAGAGTAACGCGTTACCGGCGTCACTGATTGTGTAGCTTAAGTGCAACATGGAGCTTGAGAACGTCAGTTATAACAGCCCACGTATTAAAAAAATGTCGGGTTTAAATCGGGCTCGGGTTCATAATTACAGTTAATGTGTCGGGCCGGGCCTGGCTCGGACACAACGTGCATGGGCTCGTGTTGGGCCGGGCTTGATCTAAGCTCTAATGGTGACTTAGTCATTATGAAACCATAAATGGAGAATTGAAAAAAACAAAAAATTATCTATAGCTGTGTGAAAAAGTCTAAGAATTACAGGTCTGAATAGATATGCATTCTCATATATGTGTATGTGCACAAGTATGTATTGCCCTACTTCCTCGTCCGCAGCCAGCCAGCTCCGCTCCTCACCAAATTCGTGACCTGCAAGAAACAGCAAACAGAACTTGTACTCAGTATCGGTGTACTGACAAGTATATGTAGCCAAGTAGCCTTTTTGTGTCGTGGTGACACCTAGTGAACAAATGTATCTGTCATGAAGGATGACTTAAAAGTCTCAAAAGAGGCCTAAGGCCTGCCTCCATAACTGTTAATTGAACTTAAAAGATATGCAGACGTTGGAAAATTAAAATCATCAATATGAGAATCTTCAACAAGGAAATAATCATAATCAAACTTTTTTTCCAGTCTGAGACAAAACAAGTTGCATAATAAACTCACAAAGTCAAGACGAAGGTCTCAGATATGATGGATGACTCAAGCACCATAGAAGAACTTCTAGCAGGTCAGGAAGTCTCTAATCATCACAAAGTATGATTTAGAAAACATGAAAAATGATATACTCACCATACTACAGGAGACTCAACAGCCAAACTTTGATGCAGTAAAGGCAGAGAGTGGAGGCAGAGAGAGAGCAAGTCCTCGAACATGGATGGAGGGGGGACAACTCCTCAGGCTCTCATATGTCAAGTGGTCAACCTGAGAGGGACATTGTGACATTGTTTTCCAATGCAAAAAAAGCCAGATCTTTGTGACCTGAAAATGCTCAAGACAACACTACACACAGCCATTTGAAAACTACAGTAAAAGTAACACATTTACACACAAATTAAAGTTACACACAAATTATACCGATTAAATAGTAATCACCTCAGTAAACAATAAATGAATTGAAAGGTTACAATAAATTCAATGGTACATCTTGGAAATTAAACTTATAATTTCCTATAGGTTTACTTGGATTTTGTGCTAAAATTCAAAGTACTCAGCTTGATTCTGCATCTCTATTTACAGCTCATCAGTCCATGTGCATGTTTACTGTTGCTATGGCAACAAGAGACCGCTTACATCTGCATCTGTTAGCTAGCTTCGTCATCTGAACAATAAAAACCCATAATATCACAATTCCGCATATTTGAACAAAATCAACCCTAACTACCAACAGTCACAGCCCTTCAACTCTGGGCTAATATGCTGTCACATGTTAGATTGTCATAGTTAGAAAAATAACGGCTTCAATCCCTGAGGAGCTACGTTAGCGTTAGCGGCAGCTGCGTTCATCAGTATGCAGTTAGTTAGGTCACATCACATTCAATGTAAAAACGTTTTTTAATTTGTTTTGGACATGTCTCAAAAATTTTGCCTAGCCAGCCTTAGGCTAATGTTACTTACCATGTCTGCCTCCACTCGCTCATCATCATTAGGTCCTCCTCCCTCGTCTCACAGTGCAGCAGCACCTGTGGCTCCATAATTGATTGACAATGACAAACAATCGACCAATTATATGTGGCGATGATGGTAACACACTGCTAGCCCTCTGTAGCCAATTGGCCGGCCCGATTGGAGGGAATTTAGAGTAGGAAAAAAAAAGAAAAAAAAAAACACAGCGGACTGGACCGGCCCACATTGGGTCAATGGCCCACCGGGACGATGTTTATGGATTAAAACATTTTTTTGTTAAAAAAGAAATAGAAAAATATCCTCTAGTTTTATATGAAACCACTCAGTAGGCCAAATACATCATTAACACCAACATGGCCGCCAACTCGGCATCAACAAATTTTAACAAAGGTGAAAATATATGTCGTTCATCAGTTCAGCAAGCAAGCCGTCTGCTGGAGCAGCTCTACAATGTTTAAATCACAGGGCTTGCTCACAGCCTACTATTTTGTTGCAACTTTCCGACATTTCGTTACAAAATTCTATTGGGATAAAATGTATTTGTCTCCATTCACTGACATAAAAAAATATTTCTGTATGTCAAACGAAAGAGCTGTGTCTTTGCCTCTATGTGGATGCTACCAAAGTAATATAAAATAATGGCTGCACAGATATTAACATTATTATAAACATGTTGACATCTGATTTATGTGACTTTTACAAAAAAAAATTCTGACTTTTCTTTCTATTTTGCCATCGAATGGAAACAACACATCCTCATACTCAAAGGATTAAATTGGTCAGTTTCCAGTGACTCTCAAAATAACATATATCACCAATCCCATCATTCCCATCATACAGAACCGTCACGGTAGACTAGCATTTTCGTTCGGGTTAAGGCGAGAAACCTACTTGGTTAGGTTTAGGAAAATATAGTGGTTTGGGTTTAAATCACTATGTTACTCATGGGACCACCATCGCAAACAAAGGCCAGTCATCTGTTCTGGTGCCTCAGTGGTGGAACGAACTTTCGACTAATGTCAGGACAGCAGAGTCACTCGCCATCTCCCGCAAAAGACTCAAGACTCACTTGTTCAGACTTCACCTCGACCCCGCACAGCCTGACTGTGAGGGTCGATGGGGATGGGCGGATTAAAAGAGCTATTGAGTATTGTGTTTTAAGTTACTTGTTAAAAATTCTGGTATTGTGACAACTTCTCTCTGCTCTGCAGGTTTATGTACTCCGATGGACTGATTACTAAACTTATACACTAGGCCCAATCATAACTTAATTTAATATGCATCATTTTACCTTGGGAAAAAACTATATGTAATTCAATCTGAAACCATCCTAATCACTCCCATACAGGCTCCTATGGAGGTAACTCAATATTTAAGAGCTGACAGCTTCATCAATACATGGTCCCAATCAGTTTCTATGTTGAAAATAACTGAATTTGGTTTCAGTAATAAGGATAACTGACGTTCAAGTAGAAGTAATAGAGATTAAATGCTTGCTTTAACTGAGCACAAATACAGGTACGTGTGTTATGACAGGTAAGATTAAGCACATTTTGCCTTTCAAATGTGGCAGCGGCTCTCTGGGGAAATCCACTTGACACTGCCTGAGGAATCTGTTCGACTCAGCTAACAGGATCGGATGTTATGTCAAGCAAAGGTACAATTTTCATTAACCTCCAGCGGTGCCGTGATTTGAATGTGCCAGCCCAGCAATTAGTTGATTGTGACTGATCGACAAAGAAACTGCTTCTCGGCGCTGCTGAGACGTGGGAGTCAGAGAGCAAGTGTACAGTCGACACCTGGGTTCGGGCGGCTCAGCACGCCCCTCCAGTCCCCGGCGCTCTGACTCCCTCGGCTCTAGACCCTCGGGTCAAACCAAACAAAGACAAAATACCAGCAACACAGAGACAAACAAAAAGCAGTCCATTGGCTACTAATACAACATTAAAACGTAGATCACAGCAGATAATTTGATAGAGAAATTATCTTAATTAAAATGAAATAAATAATTTAAAGTAACTATGTAAGATAGTTACAGTTAACAACACTGAACATTAAAACACAGTTATAAACTGCAAGTAGAGGTGGAAGGCTAAAGGTGCAATATCTAAGAGTTGGCCACCTTTGTTTGAACTCATACCAGTATTGAATTCACCAGTAACTGCTAATTGCTGCTAACTGCAGCTGTCATTAGCTAGTTATCTCAGTCAGCTGTGCGTGGAGATAGCTGTGTTTAGGGTTAGGGTTGGCTGGACTGGAGCACAGGAGCTTTGGACCTTCACAGACTTGGGCTCACTGATTAGCATGCTAACTTGAGTAGATAGCCTATCTCTGCATTTTAAGATGTTGTCTTTTGTTCCAGGAGTCATTTTCTGTTTTTAGTTTGATGTCATTCTTATTGTTGACATTACTTGGCGGCTGTGGCTCAGGGATAGAGCCAGCATCTTGTTATCAGAGGGTTGCTGGTTCAATTCCCTTGGTCTGCATCTTGAAGTGTCCTTGGACAAGATACTGAACCCCAAAACTGCTGCTAATGTGCTGGTCGGCACCTTGCATGGCATCCACCACCGTCAGTGTATGAATGTATGTATGAATTACTGTAAGTCGCTTTGGACAAAAGCATCTGGTAAATGTACATATTTTTTTTGTTTAATATTTTTTTTAGTTTAGTTGACCATCTTTTTTATGTGGTTATTCTATTTACTGTATGTGAGTTATGTGTTGTCCATCACTGTGATATCTTTACATTGTTTTAGGCGGAGGCTTTCAACACGTTTTCTGCCTCTTCCTGCACTGTATATTGACTTTTGTCCTTGTTGTTTGTGTGTATTCTTTTTTGTTTATTGTTCAAAACAAAAATGTATAAAAATAAGACATCTAGAGTCAGGAGCTCTAAAATTAAAAGCAGTCTTTACAAGTTCAGACTTAATCTTGTGGAATTGGAGGTAAGAGTCAGTTGGTACAACAGGTCTGATGAAGCCCATCTGAAAGATTAAGTGGTTCTGACAGATAATGCATTACATTTCCAATAGGGCGCTTGCAGATAAAATGATTCCAGTGAGCATCACCCAGAGACCACCCAACCTTATCATACAGAATGCAATGATGTGTACCATGAACATCAATGGTGATAAATCTCAGGGCATAGTGATGGACAGAGTCTAGTCCAAGACTAGTGGCATATCTGATGGTACATATCCTACTGCAGCCTCGCCTCCATATGACTCTCTTTAAAGCAGGATAACAGCTGACGCTAATGCAGGAGTAGGCTATGGCTTTGAAATAGTGCAAGCAGCTTATATTTGCAGACAAATGATGAGCGCACAGTGAAGCAAGCTCAGGGAATCGTGCTGTCTCTGAGCACGAAGTGTGTCTGTTGCATTAATGCTAATAAGTTAAATAATATACACACAGTATATCACGATTCAAAAACTACTACTGCTCTTGCCTTCGGTTATAAAGTAAATATTGAAGCTGAGGGTGTTCAAGCGATGTGAGTTTAACCAGTCATGCTCAATGTTGCAGCATGTTGAAGAGAGACAGAACTGTGGTGACCAAATTAACTGCATTTATTTCACTCAAAAATGACTGACATAATGTTTGTAATCCATTTCAGTTGCACCCTGTGTATTGACAGCACGTGTGGGTTGCCACGTAAATTCAACCCCCACACATTAAGTGTTCCTCTGAGAAACACCTGAAATGCACATGAATGTCGCTATATATTAAATACAGACTGCACCGTATGCCAGAGAAACTGTATGCACACACAACTTAAGGATGAAAGAATCAATAATACGCCTCGATTTGATTTATAGCATGCATACTCAAACATAATCTACTGAGTGCTTCACTGTGACGAAATGAAACCACCACAACCTGATATATGTTGTACTGTTTCTACAAACCCTGGACATGTTGAAATATACACTTTATATGTTTATACTTTACATTTTATATTGTAACTTAGGTTTATTTTTCTCCAATATGTCGTTAGCATGCTTTGGTTAGGTTTAGGCACAAATAGTACTTGGTTAGTGTTCATCAGGGGTCCCCAAACTTTTTTCGGTGGGGGCCACATCAACTTTCCTTTCTGTGGAGGGGGGCCGGTGTCAGTCTATAACAGGAAAAGATATGGGCCAACTACCACAGTTCAGTTATTAAACACCAAGTTCTTACCATGGTGCAGAACAATTACCCATTAATCTCAATGTCCCAATTCAAAATGTTGCACCATAACTGCATTATGAAAACAATACAAAGCGATCTACCACGTTAAATCAAGTTTATTTAACATTGAATTTATTTTCATTAATTGTAGGCTATATATTAGGAATTGAGGAAAACATCAACACTTATAGAGAAAATATAACACTTATAACATTGAATGAAAAAATGCAATACCGCTGTTACATGACTTTTCCTAAAAGTGTCTGTATTTTAACTTGGAATAGTTTTTATATAAATTACACAAAATATGATATGTTAACCTGTTTCGGCCATAAGCGGTCAAACTGACCACACATCACTTCGCAGGGTTTCATTGTTCCATTTTTTTCGTGCAGTTTGCTGCTTTGTCTCTCTTGTCTCTAGCTGTGCCTCTTTGTGAATTTACTTGTGAGTTAATAATTATATAGCTAGTTGTATTATATAGCCTGGTTGGCACCATGGGCAAACAAAAATGGGAGTTCCCCCTCTGTGAAACAGCAAGCGGAGCTGTTCGGTGCTGAAATGATGCGACTCTGACTGTGTAGCAGGGAAAGCCGAGGAAGAATGTATGCATCCTGAGCACCGTGCACACAGGTGTGGGCACCTTTAATGGGGCGAAGGCAAAACCAGAGTCTGTGATGTACTACATTTCATCATTAAGGATCATGTTTTGGCTTAAAATGTCTGTTTTTATTGCCACAAACATGGCCGGAGGTCTCCAGTGGTGTGACACTTACAAATGTTGAAACCCGGTCTCGAACTGTGGTCGCAGCCTTCTCATATCTAACTACACCACCATCCCCTCCACCTCCCGACATGACAGTCAGGTCATAAACATGTCATGTGAACGTGATATGACATGTTTTGTGGAAATGATAGATACGTTAACTGCCAGCACTGTATCCTGGCGACTAAGCTGAGAAAACTGTATGTATGCTGGTCGTAAGTATAGAAATGTGCATACGCTGTACAGATGCTTCTCTTGGCTTTTAATTAATTTGAGGAATATCATATGCATGATTCTTTTGCATGCACATTGTTCATACAGGTGGCACCATCGATACATGCCCTTTGGCATCAACATGTCATACACTAAAGAAAGGGCCCCAGTGACAGCTAGAAGGCTCAGTACTCGGCTTTTCAGATCTGTTTGTAGGAAAAGGGATAATGATCGGTCTGAAGGTTCTGGCAGAAGTTATTTATCATGCTGATAAGCTTCATCAATGGGCTGAAATGTGGCGTGAAGTAGCTCATCAGACGAACCTGTTTGAGCTCTCCCTGGGCGGTCACTCTCCTCTCAATGAACTCCTCAGTCAGAGCCAATTGAGTGGATGCATCACATGCAGCTTCGAGGGAGTGCAGGGCTTAATGTGATATGATTTGCATACGTGGCTGTGCAAGACTTTCTCCCAACATGAAACCTGGTCTAAATATAGAACCTCCAGGCACGTTCTATAGAAAAAGATGAGAGAACCTGCTCTGTGAAAGCAGTCCATTTATATTCCCTCTTTGTGCTCATCGAGACGTTCGATGGCGCGAAAGGTTGTAGAAGAATCCGTGCTGACATTTGAATACACAGCCTGCTTCTCAATTCTCTCCTGTAGCCTGTTTTCTGGGCTACTTCACCAGACTTTATATTGAGCTCGCGCACCTCTAACACGGCGCCTGATCGATATGTTATTGCAGTATTGTCATGGACATATCTGCCATTTAGATTCCAGCCGGGCGGCCTGACATTCTTACCTCCCCGCCGCGGAGGGGTCCGCTCGGCCGAGTTCTTGCAAAATTGGAAACCTCTGGAGGTGACATCACAGGCGTATTAATAAAGCTTAAGTGTCGTTCTCTTAAAGGTTATCAGCGGTATCACCTGGGCGAAGATTTGCTGCAGAGGCAGAAAACTGAGGTGGCAGAGTTGGCGTCTGCTCTCCCTGGAAGCAAGAGAGTGAACGCAGCATTAAAAATCCTTTAATTTGTTAATTGCTGCAAACGATTTCCCCAGCCAATTATCCAGAATGCCACAGTGAAACATTGCAAGACTTTCCTGAAAGTGCTTGGTATCATGCCTCATGCATTGGTAATAGCAAAATGGGGAGTGCAAATTGCCTTTTTTTTTTTCCTTCCCTCTCAGAGTTTTCAAATTGTTCAAGCTGCCTTTCCCATTTATCTTTAATGCCTGCTGATCCCCTATTGTGTGAAAAAAATCATCCCTCAACAACTGTAGATCTGTCTGGATGAGCAGGAGAGCAGACGTAATGGCATGCTGGGAGAAATTACACAGCGATGTAAAATTCAGTTAGGCTGTTGTTCTTGTAGGGAGCCATGATAATAGATATGATCCATTTATTTTTTATTTTTTTGCGTGGATGTTATGCAGCAACCGGTTTAATCTGATACAACTGCTCCTTTTTCTTCTGAGGTCCTGAAGGTTTCTTCTCATACCAATATTAGACCTTTTATTACTGCAAAATGCTGAAAAATTGTTTCCAGAAATGCTTTGCGTCTCCCTTTAGTCTGTCACTGGAATCTTCCTCAACAACTATGCCTATTTTTCCTTCTCTTTTTTTTTTTATTGTAACCTTGGTGTCAGGGGCCCCCGCAGTCATATTAGCCTGCTGAGGCAAGGCTTTTGATCTATCTCCAGGATTTAAAATAAACAATTCCTCGACAGCTTCAGTTTGGGAGAGAAGATGCTCCTAAATCAGCAGTAACACGATCTGCAGCGTTGCAGCGCAGGCAGCTTTGCGCTGTGAGATTGACAGAGCTCAGACTGGGAAAAACATGTCTCGTTTTTGAGTGGCATCATGACAAAACATTTTAAATGCTTCCCCCCCACCCTGCTGCTGCTTCCTCTGAAAGCTCTTTATGTACAGCGTGTGGGCTCGCTCCCCTCCTCTGCAGGTCAAACTAATTCTGCATTTGTTGTATTTTGGGAAATTGCCGGCGGATTGGAGGTAAAGTGCTTGTAGCAGGAGATCAGGAATGTGGTCCTCGGGGCCGAGGGCAACGTCCGAAAACAAAGGAGACTGTGTTGTTTCAAATTTGATGTTTTAGTGTTTGTCCCATTAATCCTTGATGCCGATAACCTCTGATCTGTGCCAACTGCAGCCTCCTTATGGAGGGCTTTGTA
This sequence comes from Sparus aurata, assembly GCF_900880675.1. Lineage (NCBI taxonomy): Eukaryota > Metazoa > Chordata > Actinopteri > Spariformes > Sparidae > Sparus > Sparus aurata. The sequence continues at coordinate 28,756,805 of NC_044197.1, read as the reverse complement.
GATGTTAATCTTGACCATGTTCGTTGGTGTCGCCGTCAAATTTAAGAGAGCAACAGGATGTTAGAGTCACCTCTCTGCAAAGGCCAAAATGGGACAAATCTGTGTATCAGAGTATTGTGACAGAACAGATGTAGTGAGAGAGTATCCTTCTGTTTTACGTTTCTTCTCCTGCAGTGCATTTTCAGAACCACATAGAGCCGGGGGTATTTTCGCTCTGAGCGTCTCCCTCAGAGAAAAGCTACTTTCCAAAGGGTCAGGTGATTTTATCAGCTACTGTATGTCAAGCAAATATCTGTGGAGGGAAACAGGGTGACCTCCTAAAAAATTTCTTTTTGAACAGAATTGTTAGTTTTGTTGGGATGAAAGAAATAAAACAACAACATTCAATTAAAATATTGTGATGCTTTTTTTCACCATTCCTGAAGCCATTTTATATAACCATTAGCCCTCAAAGGGACTTTGATAAAACTGTCTTACCAAATGATCCATTTAATGGGCAGACTTCACACGAAGCAATGCGTGCTCACACTTGCAGGCATGTACAGTATTCTATACACCGTGGAAATGAAAAATAATGACTGCTGACTTCAAATGGATAACTCAGTCTGCAGCTTCAGCATTACAACACACTGACCAACTACAGCAACCTCAAAGGGTCAAAAGTCAAACCTTGTTGGTTTAAAAATACAGCTCGCGTCCCAGGGGAGGGCAGCACTTGTTGTCAATGTTTTCAATTGAATTTATCCCCATAGCACCAGCTTGATGCAGGGCCGACAACAGAGTGGGAGCACCGTGTCAGTTGTCCCTGGCCCTGGATCATGAGCGGGCCCAGGGCCCAAAAAGCCCTTTAATCGGAAAGTCACTGCTTTGATTCACCTGCTCCCCTGGCTGCACGTCTAAGTATCCTTGAGTAAGATACTGAATCCCATACTGCTCCTGATGAGCAGGTCTGCAACTTGCATGGCAGCCTCTGCTATCGGGGTATTGATGTCTGTGTGAATGGATGCACTCTTCTGGGACTCAATTCATCATTTTATTTAGGACTTTCTCAGTGTGGCAGTAACAGCTAAATGCAGGAGTTTACTTCTATAAGTACATTATTTATCATGTTTACATGCAGTACGACAGTGATTCTGCTGAAATAAAACTCAATAAGACTGAGAGCTTCATTTAATGTCTTTAGTGGTGTATGATTTAACTTCTTACCATGGTCTGGTGTTACAAAAGCAGACAACTATTGCCATAAATTGAAGTAAAATAAAGGTACAAATCTGGAGACTATTCTGAAAGCTCTTCAAAAAAATGTTGTCCTAAACATCGGCAAGTTGTTTAGTGCTTTTACTTGAACCAAATAGTTTTCTGCCTTCTATAATAGATATACACCGATCAGCAACAACATTAAAACTGTGCAGACAAAACAGCTCAGACCTGTCAAGGCCTAGAATTCTGGAGGTGTCCTGTGGAGTCTGGCACTGGGACGTTTGTCCAGTGGTGCCTCCAGAAATTTCTCACAGGGGAGGCCAGATTGGAGTTTAAAAACACCACACTGGCCTCCAGATCCGGTCCTGACCAATTCTGTGCCCGAGGGAACAGTGTTACTTTCGTTGACGAAGACTATGGCGAAATATATTCGTCAACGAACCTTTTTCACGGACAAAAACTAAATGAAAACTGAATAAAAAGTCAGATATGATGCCGAAGACTGTGGCGAAATATAACGGACACTTTAGTCAACGAATAAAAACAAGACGAAAATGTTGGGGAGGGAGGAATGGAGAAGAGATCCAATCAGAGTGAATCTTTTGAGGGTAGGTTGACCCATGCAGAAGCAGCAGAGCCATTTTAAAAAGCCGCGGCAAGCTAAACAAAGGCAGAAGTGAACAAAGACGAGTTTGCAGAACTTCGCACAGTTTCGTGGACGTTTTCACAAGAGTTAGGTTGTTTACATGATATTTAGTCGCACAGCTTTGGCGCATTTCAGTTGACTTCGCTCGTTAGCAACACGCTAACGTTATGCGGTGCACCTGGTCCGAGGGCAACGGCATGCCCCATGAACAAAAGAAATGTCAGAGCTAGGTCCAGGACGAAAACGAAGAATTGACATCACAGAGAGTGAGTGAGTGAGAGAGAGAGAGAGAGAACTCACTAAGACTAGACTAAAACTAAAACTCTTATGATATTTAGTCGACTAAAACTAGACTAAAACTAAAAGAATTCAGATGACTAAAATATGACTAAAACTAAATGGTTTGTTATTTAAAGAAGGGTTGGGGTTCTAAGAATAAATCAGAATTTGCTGTCAGAATTAACACGGCGAGGGAAGATTTTAGCTGGTGGCCGTTGCCTGTTAGATAATTGCTATAGCACACTGATTACGTTCATAAACTCACAAAGTATTGCACACAAATATAATATCAACGAAATCAGTGCAGATTTACAAACATAAATAAAACCACTGCACAAAAAAAACTATATTACAGAAATCTCAGTGCAATATGCATAATATAGACGTCTGTTGAGAGGCCGCATGATTTTCTCTAATGATGGAAAATCCACTGAGATTTGGTTGCCCTATAGAAGATCTCAGGTGGGTTTTAATGAGTTTGAGCCGAGCTGTGCTGACATGGTGGTGACAGCAGAAGCTGATGCTGCATGTCTGGGCTTGTCTGGGGTGAGGGGGACAGGAGCTGCATGGCTGGAAGCTGCTGAGGTGGAGATGTCAGCAGGTCGCCGAGGATCTGCAGGCGTGCAAACTAAATATTTCAAAAGTGCATCTGAAGAGAAAAGAGGAGTTTATGTGACCACTGGGTATCACATTATATTAATAAATGGTGATGGTGAAAACCCAGCCAATAATAACACCTAAGCCACATTATAGCCAGTGGTGGAAGAAATATGTTCATCATTTACTTAAGCAAAAGTACCTCAGTACCAGTAGTAAACAGAATAAAGTAAAAGTACTAGTTTGGCCCCTCTGACTGGTATAAGAGTATATATGACATAATAAGATTGGCTAAGGGTAGAGCCAGCATCTTGTTATTGGACAGGTCGCTGGTTAGCTTCTCCTGGTCTGCATGTTGAATTGTCCTTTGACAAGATACTGACACCCAAACTGCTCCTGGTGTGCTGGTCGGCACCTCTGATGGCACCATCACTATTAGTGTATAATTGTATGAATGAATTACTGTAAGTCGCTTTGGACAAACGCATCTAATAAATGGGCGAAAATGTAAATGGAGAGCATTTTTAATGACTAGGGTTAGCTAGGGTTAAGGTTGGCTAACTTGACCGAGACGTCAATTAAAATGTATGTCCGGTTTGTTGAGGCAGAAGGTGGATGGTTCGTGTGTCACACTTAAAAGGACAAGTGTTTTTGTTTTTTTTTATGATTTTGTGGATTATTCCCCAAACACCTGAATAGTCTTTCCAATATGTAACTGACGTTAACTCTAGCTGTTCATTAAATAAGTCAATGTTCCCATCTTCCATGTAAGCTAGTAACATTCTGCTCCAATGGTAACTACATGCAGATCATTACATTACCTCCCTCTGTTTCCTGTTTCTCCTCTTCTTCTTTTCCTTTCCCGGGGCACCAGAGGGCTTTGGTCAGTTTGACATGATTAGGTAGTTAAGGTGTTGTGGACTTTTTGGCAAGTTTTATGAATAATAGTATTAAAAGAGTATTAGTTATAAAAAATAGTGGCACACTCCTGGTGGCACCGTTGCGTTTGTTGTGGATGGTTTGCGTCCTGTATATTGGGGGCCGGTGCCTCCATGGAACGGACTCGTTCCTGAACGTCCCACAGATGCTCGATCGGATGGGAGTCTGGGGAATTTGAAGGCAAGGTGAAAGCCTTGCGCACTTTATTGTGTTCCTCAAGCCTAAGCAGTTTTTGTGTGGAGTGTCAGGGGAGCATTGTCCTGCTGGGGGGAGTGCCCTCACCATGAGGGGGTTTACCTGGTTCACAGCGGATGGGTGTTGCCTGTCAAGTGGCATCCAAATGAATGCCAGGATACAGGGTTTCCCAGCAGAACAATGCATTATAACTAGATGATCATTGTTATTTACATCACCTGTCAGTGGTTTTAATGTTGTGGCTGATCGATGTATTCAACTGAGACCACCGTCAAAGGTTCCTTGTAGCACGCCTTATCTTAATCACGTGCTTATCACCATTAAAATCCACGCAGGAAGGCAGGAAACTGAAACAAGACGCAGATTGTTAGAGAGAGCACATACAGTAGTTCATCATTTCTGCAAGAAAAGCGTGAGACCCGGGGACCACGTAGCACTCCTCATACTTCACAACTCTCTCCTCCTCTCCCTCACCCTCTTCCGCGCTACCATCTGTAATGAGCTAAGCAGTGGAGTGTAAGCAGCTTCTTAGATAATGAGGCACAATACCTCGGAGAGCAAAGCTGGGCCCGCAACTTTAATATACCATTTCTTCATCCTGAAAACGAAGGCAGTCGTAACGGAGAGACCAGGGAGAGAGAAAAACATGGCGCTCGGGTGTGGAGCGAGGAGCCTCCTATCTGTGTTCTGCCGTCCATAAGCGTGATTTAGGAAAACTTGATAGTGCAAAATACTTATTGGTATTGCCCAATTGAGGGACACATATGCTTGCGAGTCTGCCTGTTTTGAAACAAAAGTGCTCCGGCAGACCCCCAAACCACAGAGCATCAATATTTCAGCACATAGTGTATCAAGTCACATTTGTGCATCTACCACTTTACAAATACTAATGTGTTTGGAAAAGTCCCCGGCTGCAGTGCAAGGCAGATATATAAACGCCGCAGACTGTTTTATGGCCGGAGACAGCAGCCTGGCAGTCTACCTCAGCGCTGGGAGCCGAGACCTCTCCGGCTTTTCTTGGAGGATATCTCCATAATAGCCTCATTATTCAACTGTGAGCCCAGGAACACTCGGGCTGAAGTAATGAGCCCCTCACTAGTTGCTGAGTATCACCTTTTTGCAAGAGGTTGCATGGAGAATGCATCCTGATTAGAGGTGCTGTTTAGCTATTTTGTAGCAGAAATGCAGCAAAGGTCGTGATCCTCGTTATCATTCTTCTTTTTTTTTTTCATTCTAATCATCCTGAACACGAGATTCAAGATTCAAGCTGCGAACGTCTCGGCCAGGAGCTCTAGATTGCAGGCTGAAAATTCGCGGTTAATAATTCAAGCACCGGTTCACCAAAATGTGCAGCTGGAAGTCGTGGAAAAAAAACACGAGGGCATTTCATAATGAGCGTCTGTCTCACTCAAGTGACCCCGATCGCTTCCAGTGAAGATACGTGAAAACGCTCTCCTGATTATGCTCCCTCAGGGTGTATATTTTGGCTGATGAAATAATTTTGTCAGTCAGTGTGTGGGGAAGAACGTGTTTAAGAAATTAAATTAAGTTGGGTGAGAAATAATTATATCTATGTGCATCTTTTTATTTACTTATTTAAGTATCGCTGGTTGGACTTCGAGACACATAATCTTCGGTGCCTAATACAGTATGTTGCTTACGTCTACCTCACTACAGGAGGTTAATATAGTTTTCACGTCTCTACATTTGACAACCACCGATACAAATGTTTTCACCGATATTACTTTAATATCTTAATGTATAAAATTTGACAATATGCCATGCTATCGTTACTTAAAATGTCCTTAGAATATGTGATGTAGCTCAAATCACATGCATTGTTATACTGTAGTAGTACTTTCTGATAAGGCACTTTGAATTGATTGATTGAAATCTTAATTTCGAACATTTTAAAAACACATTTTCAAGAGTCCATAAACAAACAAATATATATATATATATATATATATATATATATATATATATATATATATATATATACACACAGTATAAATATAGCCACTCCTCATCATCCTCATTTATATCACTGAATTTATATCTGTCTAATACAAAGTTTCTTCCTTTAATAGGGTTTATCCAAGATTCACACATGGCAGTTATGTTGAACGCTTGTGTAAACTGACTTCAGTATTCCTTAATGTCATTTAAGTTCCTGCTCCTGCAGCTGAAGTGGATCATTGATAATCTGTTGACTGTCTTAATGGTTTGATAATATTGCCCCTCCGTGTCGAAGCAGCAATTATCCTCTGTATTACAGAGGAAATTATTGTCCGGATCGATCATCATTTTCCATGGTTCGTAAATTGTGGTCATAGTATTCAGATGTTTTAAGTTCCGGTTGATCCTGATCAATAATCCTCTGAGTTAGGTGACGACTGTCTCCAGATGTAGACGAGTGAGTGATTTCAGTGTCATGGTTTTTTGCTGTGATGGTTCCTTACAGACCAGTTTTTGTTGCTCACTGGTAGTTGTCCAGCTCGTCGATGGTTCCTCCTCTGGTGTGCCATTTAGCTTGATGAACACTTTGCAGTCCATGTGTTCTGAATTTTATTCTGTTACTATATGTAACATGCTTCTCTGGTGATGTTTGGGTTCATTTTGTCAGATGGTCATTTATGAAGACGTTGGGTTCCTTCCTTGTTTAAACAGAGCGGTCTTGTGTTTTCTGTTGACAGACCTCACAACGATTGCAGGTTTATCATTAGTATTTTTGCGGGGCAGAGGGTGACATGCCTCGATTTTCTTGCTGTCCCCCTCTATCCCCTTGGAGGAAGGCAGCCACCTCTTGTTCCGTTGAGTCAGCATCCATTTCTCCCAGCTCCTCCTTGTTGTCAGCATGCATCGCCCGAGCTGTGACCCCGAGTTTAATTTGGAGCCCGGTAACGATCACATTGTTTATCCTGGTATACTGCTCCAAGTCATCCACTCTGCTCTCCAGGATGGCCAGTCGCCTTTCTTTCTCCACACTTCTGTAGCCCCAGCAATTTCACCTCCTCTACCAGGTCCAGGATATACTACTGTACATCTGCTCCAGTCGAACAGCAGAGACCTCCTCCTCAGCCAGGAAGTCCACTGAGTTCTTCCTCTGTTTGGTTCCTTCCTTTTCTCTCCCTATCAGTAGCTTAATTGTTTTCAACAGCTGTTAGCTTAGACAGCTGTTAGCTCAGCCGCTAGTTAGCTCGCAGGCCACTAGCTCGTGCAGTTTCAGTCGAAAAATGCAGTCTTAAATCAGGCTAGGGGTCAAACTAGTGGCCTCATCAGATAATCCAGTGCGTGTAACACAAAACCCAGCACCAAAACACACAGCAAACAGGAAGCCCACCCACTTCATAAAGGATTCTCCTGAGCTGTGTCAAAAAAAGGAACAATTTCCCACGTTTTGCCAGAGAACAATTTCTGCGGCTCTTCTGTGTTTGTTCCATTTTTCTCACCTCTTCTGATGCCATACATCATTTGATTCAGGGCAGCCTGAAGTTTCAGTTGAAGTCCTAATTTTTCATTTGCTTAGTCTGACAGCAAATTAATTTACCAGAATTGAATAAAAAAGAAAAAAAGAAAACGAAATTGGGTGCTTTTTCTTCTTTACGGTGAACTCAGACTGAACCTTTATTTGAAAAGATGGATGTGTTAGACTTCCTTAAGACTTTCTGTGAACATTTAACCCCTCCTGGGCACGTCTAGGTCTTTGAGGGTTAACGGAATAGTTCAACATTTTTCATTTCAAAATAGCTAAATCATGGCCAGCTGTGGTAATAAAGTCTTGGGTACCACTCAATAATAACAGATGCTTTATTAGGGATTTACAAGTTGAAAGTAAGAGCTTCATGAATTCTGATAAATGATGTGCTAATGATTTGTAGATCCAGTGTAAACCTTTAAATGGGGCGCCTTCTGGGCTGCAGGACTGTAAAAACTGTGTTTTGCTGGTTTTTCATTTTCCTCCGACATATTATTAAGTTGCAGAAAAGCACTGATTCAGACCATTACATTTTGGTTAGGATCCATTCATTGTGAACTTATCAACACTACCAAATGTAGACTTAATGGCTTTTTAGACCATTAGAAATCTGAGTTTGTATGTAATACATATAAACCACTCCTTGACAACTAATTACAGAAACAGCTTTTTACCTTGACGAAGTGTTTTTACACAGTTGTTTTGCTGCTTTTTTTTTCTTCTTCTGTAAACTGGCAAGTTTTTATTCGGTCTAATGGTTCCAGACTTAGCTATTATTTTGCCTCCAAAGTTTCAATCCAAACAACAAATGAGCATCCCCAGACTAGAGAATATAAATGTGCGGCTGTTTACTTCAAGAAATTAAGAGGAGCCATTATCAGCGGGTTTGCAGACACTGAATCAGAATTCACTGCATCTGGGCTATGACCAAGATGGCAGCAGCCAGCCTGTTAATGCGATGCACAGCTATAACGGCATCACAGTTTAATTAATGATCATGGCTCTGTCTTTCGGCTTTGTCTAATCCTCAAGAGAATGTCACACACTGTTACACTTCCCACATGACAAGAGATGCACAAGTCATCTCGCATTACATTTCTCCCTTTTTGTATGACTTAGAGTGCCAGTAATTCCCATAATCAGCACTCTTCCCTCTGTGTGTGTGGAGGCCTAGCTCGAGCTGTCTTGGAGCTCAGAGTCCCTGCTTGCCACCTGTGTCCCAGTATAAGAGTAACATGACGGATGGCAGCGCTGTCAGGCCCCAGGGCCCTCTCAATCCGTGATAGATACCCTAACACAGTCTCCTGCTTGTTGTGCCTAGGGTTACCACCGCAAACCTGGGGGGACCCTAATTAGCCTGTGGTTGGAACATGCCCTGACATGATGTGTGTGTTTACAAAGGCAAGGGCACAGCGTCCCACTGGTTCTCTTGGGTACACATCAAATGCATGTTTGCTGTTATGCATGCATACTGCTCATTTACTTCTTCTTTTTATATAGTTGTAGTTGTTAGTGTAGAGTGCTCATTCCAGAGTGTAGCGAATATCGTGTTTTTCTTGCCCAATTACTTCAGGTCCTTTGTGTTATGACTTTGTAATAGTTCTATATGGAAATCCAATATGGGGTCTTGCAAAAAAAAACACAAGTCATTAGGAAGCAGGCAGGTAAACGAACACAATGCAAGCTTTATTAAATGAAGTTGTAAACCAAAGTCCATGACATATTAAGTCCATTAAATACTATGTATAGTATAGTAGTATTTTGTTGCCAGTTTTGTGCTTGGACGTTTGACGATTGACAAGACAGAACAGAGTCACAGTCGCAAAAGAGAGAGGGGAAGACAAGGACCATAAAACACAGGGGGTGATTATTAACTGATTGGACCCAGGTGAACAGAGAAAACAAAGGGCGGGAAAAACAGACAAAGGGAGGAACTGACCAAAACATGACACGTTAGAGGCTTTAAGCCCGTAAATTCATACCTGGCATTAAATGTGCATGGCGACATGCATCTTGAGGGACCCATCTCATTTCCCTATACATATGCAAATATATACATACATCACTGAAACGAACCTCTAAAAGAAGGAGCATCTTCCTGTATGACATTTGCAGACTCAGTAATTTGGCCCAGATCGTCTGGAGTCTGGTGACTTTCTCCATCGGTGACAACGAACTAGGCTATATTGGTCATTGTTTAGTGTATTTGTAAATAAAATGTACATATTTGACAATGTTTTCTCCTCACGCGACAACTCTTGAAATCACACGGTTTGTAGTCTGCTGATACAATTCAGTGGCTGGCTGAAACAGACAGTGTTCACAAACGTCTGCTGCCAACATTGGTTAAGTGAAGTCAAACAGGTAATTTACATTATAGTGAACCACATGGAAATCAGACATTGTTTAATCCACGATGAATGTTATCTTGTTTCACAGAGGACGTGAGGTGAGTAGGCTTGTTCCTCAGTGTGGCCCAGGACGGATTAGCGTACACGCTGCTAAAAGAATGCGGCTGAATGCGTCCCAGATCACCTGTGAATGATGTCTGAGTGATCAGATCTCAAACTGGGTGCTCACACGTGTACTTAGAGCTGTCGGCTTCTGATCGGATCACTCAGAATGCATGCTGATGGCAGGTCTGAAAGTACTGGGAGTAAAAATTCTTTAAAAAAACGGTAAATTAATTTACGAGTCGGCTTTATGTGAAATCCCATCGGATTCGAGTTTAGAATGATCTCCAAACCAACACACAAGTATCAGGTCCGAACAGGAATCACATTAAGGAAGTGAAGGCACCAATTCATTGGGGCTTTAAACTGCTGTTTGGACAGAGCCTTAGAGACAACAGCTTGCACGCCCCAGCCACGCACATATTCGCTAAACGTATGCTCAATCATGCATCTCTGTGCTGTCACATGCACTTAACAATGCAGCCCATCATTTACTGCAGATTAATCCTCGTTCCATACAGTGTCGGGACCTGCACTTTACCTTGTTTCATCGTCATTAAAAGGGAAGAGATTGGAGAGCACGAGCGTGTGCGGGACGGCTGAGGACAAAGGAGCTCGGAGGCGGAGAAATATCCGGTAAATGGTGATATTGCGTTGGGAGGCTGGGAGAGCGAGGTAAAAAAAAAAAAAAAAAGAAAAGAAAGAAAAATTAACCTTTGACAGATGAAAGCGACAGTGGATAAGACTGGAATACAAAAGGTGAAGACTGACAAAGAGAACGGGATGTTCCAGGTTAGATTTTCACACCCCGGTGTTCCAGTAATACTGCGCTGTGCGATGTCAGACGGTGGTGTAGGTCGCAGGAACAGAACGGCCTGACTGTGATGACTTGAACCGTCTGTATAAATGAAATCCAGAAGCAGCCGGACAGGTATGAAGACGGAGAGGTGCAGAGAGATTGAAGCTTCCTCTTTTAATGAACCCTACAGCGCCGGTGCTCCCTGCCGTGCTGCAGCCCCTGGCCTCTGCCCTTGCTGTCAGGCCAATGTCTGAGCTGCACAGAGCGGCGGTGACAGCTAAAGCAAGCCCACTTTGAAGTGCGGAGTGCAGCAACAGGGTAGATAATGACCCCGCCAATCTCCTCCCACCACCCTGTCTGCTTCCCCTTGCCTGTGTGCAGGGCAGAGCGGGAGGCCTAATGAGCATACTTTTCTGAACAACTTTCACTGAAGGCAAATGCATTAATTCTTGATCCGCTTCCACCCTTTATAGCGCTCAGTCTTCCGAGGGAGCGAGGATGAGTCAGGGTGAAGGAGAGTCACTAATGCATGTTTCAAGAGGAGGGAAAAAAAAAAAAAAAAACAGGGAGAAAAAAATGGAGCAGACAGGACTCGGAGACGGTGAGATGGCGAGGGAGATCTGCATCTTCGTCGAGCGGTGCGACAGAGAGGCACAAATGGCTGCTGGATTTAATGCTATCAAGGTAAATAAGCTTCTGTCTCCTTCCTTTACAGTTAAAGGGGGTGGCTGTCCGTTATCTGGCACAATTAATTCACGTTTACCTGCTTAAAGTTGCAACCCAGGTGCCGCCCCAAGGAAAGACGTTGAATGCTTCTTCATTTGGGCTGTCAAGAGCTACAAAGAGGAGAGGTAATCCAAATCAGCTCTGCCAAGGACAGCTGCTTCATCACAATTATAACGAGGTGTCTGCCTCCTGCGTCCATACCTGCGGCACTGCAAATAAGTCAGGGCTAATCAATCTGTAGCTCTTCCCGCCTGCAGCGGAGACCTCACTTTTCGCCAGGAGGTGTTTGATGTGCGCTAAAGTTCCCGCCGTTGTTCCATTAGCGAGATCAGGTTCAATATGGCAAAGTGGGACCTTCATAGTGAAATGATTCCTCATAGCGAAAGCTTGGGGGGGCGGGGGAAGCGTGAAAAGAAAGAAATCAAGTTATTGGTGTCAGAGTTGTGTTTAATGGTGACAGATAATAGCAATTTCTGTGGGTTTAACGGAGCTCATTTTTACTCCCATTTCCTTCGGGAGAGAAAAACACAATTACTGCCACCACCGCGACAATCATTTAATGCCTTCTTTTTACACAGTTTAAACTGTCTGGCATGTTGGAAAACCCTCAAACAACAGGTTATCTGCGCCTTTCTGTGGCTTCTTTCCGAGTATCCAAGTCTCTGTTTTATCTGCAAGTTTTTCTCTGTACATCTGATGATGAATGGTCTCTTGTTGCCCTGAGAGATCTTTACCTGCAAGACACTGTATATCACATCAAAAGCAAACAAAACACAAACGCGCTATCAACCCTACCAGGAATTGCACCGTAGGGTCCATACATCATGCTATTTTAAGGCGCACACATTTCAGACAGAACAAATAAAACGGAGCCCTGAGGGAGGGACCGGTATGAAATGTCTCAAAACAGCTGCCGCTTTTATGCTCACAGTAACCATTGTTTATCGCCGGCCCAGCATAAATTAACAATACCCTTTTATTATCGGGAATTGTATGGTTATGGTCTTTTATACGAGACAGCTCAAACATATTATTAGGACAAAAAACCCATCACATCCCACGTGAATGGCAGAACATTATCCGACAATTCAGTCAGTGTAGAAGCATGTGTTTATGCACCTGATTGGAACAGCTTCCTGGATCCATTCCTAAGAGCCACTGCAACGGGTCAGTTAGCACACGAAAAAACACGCTTTCTCACATTCTAAGGTATAAGCTCGCCCAAAAACAGAAACTCTGGAGCTGAACAACTGAAGCAGATGGGGACTGGTTTTAAAACGTATAAAAACAGTTGAAAAAAAGAAGACATACATTTATTTCATTAAAAACTTTCTTTCTTTTCAGGGAAGGTTTCACTGAGAGCAGTGCTGTCTTTCTCAGGAAAAGCAGTGAAGCACAGTTAGACTAAGCAGCTCCACCGGAGCAGTTGGGGTTAACGGCCTTGCTCAAGGGCACCAGGCCACACCACTGTCCCAAGGATGTCTCCTTACATGTTTTTGTCTAGTGTAATCGAATTCTCCGAAAGGCCCAAGATCTCAAATTGATTTGGAAAGACCTTATTTACACCCTTCTGAATGCCAAAATCTTCACTGTAGCTGCTACACTGAAAGCATTAGCGCACCATCTCTCTGAAGTGGGTGCACAAACTGTGTTTTTTATTAATTTGCTTTTTTTTTTTTTTTTTTTTTTTTAAGCTTATCCTCGGCATCTTCAGTTGTTCAGGAGAATGCTGCGGTGCTGTTTTGCTGTGAAGCTCCAGGAATGTTTTGTGCGTGACAAGAATTGCCTGGACTTTTCCATCTGCAGGGGGTTGAGTAGACATTGACTGTTCATTTTTGGGTGAAGTTATTCTTTAACCTCACTAAATTTCTCACATTCCAACAATGCACATAGCCGTGGTTCTGTGTGTTCAGGGCACACTAACATGATTGCAGTAAATATTTGTGCTGCTCAAAGTATTTGAAAAATCCAACAATAACATGCCCGCAGACCTTCCTGCACAAATGGATTGCAAAGAAAACTGTGGTTGGATGGAATTCTATTTAGCTCCATTGTGTGAGGGTGGGGCACGTCTCAAACACTGGCAAATAAATCAGGGTATAAAAATGCCTATCTGTCTAGCAATCTATCTGATATCCGTACAGACACATCACTGTACATGTACATTTCGTGGTGGCTAAGGATAAAAAGTCCAAGGATCCCCAGAGCCAGTGGGCTTCATCGTTGTTGGACAATGGATGTTTGTACCAAATTTTCTGGGAATCCATCAAATACTTGATGAGGGATTTGAGTTTGGACCATAATCTTGACTGACTGATCTAACAACAGACAGACAGAGCCACCCAGAGAGCCAAGCTACTAGCATTGGCAAAAAAATCCAATGAGATGGGAGGATCTGGGCTCCACAGTGTCTCAGCACGCCAACCAAAGGACCCTGAGTTAAGACCTCCCTCAGAAGCCATTCCGCCTCATGAACCGAGAGGCTGCAGCCACCCTAGCAGCTTTGTGATGTTGCTTAGAAAGTATATGTTTGCAGTTGTCGCCATCTTAGCTTAGGGTGTTAGCATGCCAACATTTGCTGATCAGCACTTAACGCAAAGTGATCATAAATCAAAATATTCAGAGGGTTAAATAAGATAAAGAATATGTGCATGCAATTTTATCGCTTAATATTCAATATTCCTCAAAATTAAAGATGAAAAGGCCAGGGGTCACAGGATTGCTGCAGGAATTTGATCCTAAACTAAATTAAGAGAGGGTTAAAGGTTTTGCTGATCAAACCACAGACAGACATTGCCATCCCGAGAGCAATGCAGTTAGAATGGCGAAAAATCCATTGAGATGAGGTTTTGGGCATCACGGTGTCATCAGTCTGACAACCAGAGGTTTAAGCTCTCTTATCTGGAGTTATTCACCCCATGATGTGTCCTCGAGTAAGACACTCCATCCCCACCAGTTGGAAGGTATGGCGAAAACAGAATTTCCCATTGTATTGCCACACTCTCCAATGGAACACACAATAGAACTGCAGGACAGTCTGAGGGAATCAAATGAGTGCGTTCGAAGGACATATGGCAGCTCCCCGACAATCCCTACCATCAGACTTCCTTCCTTATCAGTATTTTAAATTGTTGATGCGCAAACGGACAGACTGCAAATGCTCCCCACAGCGACCGCAGCCCTCTGGGAAGCCTTCTGCTCTAGTGTCTCCACACTGCTCAACATATGTGGTAATAGATCAAGCACCTGTTCCCGCCTGTCACATCTGCGCTCAAACCTCTGTGGCTCTTATCTGGCCGACAGTTACAGATGACCAGGCATCCGGAGGCTGATGCAGATGATGAATGAATGAGTCTGCAGTGTGTTACTTTCTCTCTCTTTCAGTCTTCAGACGAGCAGTGCGGAGAGTTATTATTACACCGCATCTCTACAGTCTGTCCGGTGGTTGAGAACACTCTGCTCTGATTAAATAAACTGAGGAGCATCACAAATTTCCCCCCGCTCTCGCTTCATTTCCTGCTTCTTCTTCTTCTTCTTCTTCTTCTTCTTCTTCTTCTTGCACCCATCTTTGTCAGAGTTTTCATGTTCCCTTTTCATTAGCCCTGACATCCATGAAGTGAGAGCCGGGTTTGGGATCTTCAGAGCTGGCACAGCACCACTTTGGTGTCTTGTCAAGAACTCAGAGAGGGGAGCGCAGGGAGAAACATTTACGCATTCTGTTTGCAGCAAAGGGGATGGGCTCCCTGCTTTTGCTCCCTTTGATTGTAATCCTATCTAGGCCAGCACAAGACACTGGAGACTTCATTCCCTGAATCTTAGTTTGCATGGATAAACAGGAGACGAGGTCCAACAGTGTTGAATGTTTCTGCCTTTCAGCACATTTTCTAAGTGCTGCTGTGCATCCTACAAAAACTTTATGCAGATAAAAGTTGTTGCATTGTTATTTTGTTGTTGCTGCAGGGCATCATGTCGGTGTGCTTGAGTGTGCTTCATCGCCTGCTTCCCAAGATGCTATCTTTAAATAAGTCGCTGTTGTGACGCCACTGGTACTTACGCTCATGAAGGAATGGAAATATACATCTTTATGCACTCGGTTGATGGAATTTCCATGTAGAGATGAGCCTTTGCTGGATAAACAATCAAAGCCAAGGCTGAAACACAGCAAATCTTCCACTCCCAGCCAGGGAGACGCAGCTTCCCAATCGCTTTCAGCGGGACAATTTTGTCGAATTCTGCTGTAATGTATTTGCGAGACAGTTTGATGTGATTTGTTTGCAGTTTTTGTAGATTTCAATCAAATCGAAACCCAGAGCAGTGTGAAATGAAAGTATGAATTATTCATAAATATACACTTAAGGATCACAAAAAAGCTTCCGTGGCTCGCGGCCTGTGTAGTCGGTGGCCACACGACTCCTCTCGCTACCAGCATCAGAAGCCTTTACATCAGCCTGACACACTGATCTGCTGTGGTTCATTTTCAAGTCAGGTCTCTCCCAAAGCCTCAGATGTCCAAATATTTTCAGCAATTTCAGCATGTAGATGCTACAGCCTGTATTGGACTCTGCCGCATTTAAGCCATCAGGAGCTCGGGAGACTTTGCAGAAATATACAAGCGGCGTCTTCCTCCACTCTGCGGTGAAGTCATTTAAAAAATAATGAAGGAAGGGCTCATCCTGCGAAGAGAAAGCAAGCACGATCACTGTAGCGTGGCTCCATCATGCATATGTAGCCCTCATGCATAAGATTTGTCTCTCTTCGCTCTCCTGTCGGTGGAGTGTCTTCATGAGTGCCATCCGGATGACATGGTGTGTCATATGACGTAGCTGTTCAACACATTTGC
Source organism: Sparus aurata (assembly GCF_900880675.1). Taxonomy (NCBI): domain Eukaryota; kingdom Metazoa; phylum Chordata; class Actinopteri; order Spariformes; family Sparidae; genus Sparus; species Sparus aurata. The sequence continues at coordinate 28,740,653 of NC_044197.1, read as the reverse complement.
CCTACTTAGCAACAGCAAAGAATTAAGTTATGCAACGCACTTAAAGAAGAGCTCACAGTAACATCATCTAATCCAGTGTCATTTAAATCCTTTTAAAAACGGATGCATGCGCTTTTGCTTTTAGTTTCATCGATAAGACTTACCTTTAGAATCAGAAAGGATGATGAAATGTTTTTCTGGGTTTATTGCAGCTGAGAGATAGTGAGAAGTAGTGTTGTTAAAAATATCCAAATATCGATACCGAATGTTTGAAACATGTTCAAAACAATTTTTCTGCTTTATCGATATGCGCTTTGTGAGGAGAAGTGAGGTGGAAAAAGGGTGATATAGAGCGCTGTGGCAATGACGTATGTTTTGCAGTCTTACCAGAAAGTTAGCATCGCCGTGGCGCCCTTGACAAAAAGCCTGTATGATTTTCAAAATGGATTTCGGATTATCGCTGAAAAAGAGTTAGTAATACTTGCACATTTAGTAATGTTATAATGGTTAGTCTCAATTGGCCACTTTTTAAGACAAGTAAGTGCTTCACAATTCAGTTGTGCAACATTTGATTATGTATTTTATGTCGTTGAGCAAAACATAAAAAAAAAAAAATGTTTAGCCTGGGGGTAACCATAGACCTTATTTAAGGCATTTAACCCAATATTAAAAAAAACAGCGTGACTTTATGATGAGGGAGCTGGAAGTGCAAAGATGCCAACTAGGACTCGTCACTACATCACTCTATTCAAAGCAGAAATTAAATCGTTTTCATCTCCTAGCGGTTCCCAGTGGTGTCACCGTTGCTGCTGCTGTCTCAAAGACAGCGTTATCAACACGGCTAGCACTAGCAGCCTGGCTACCAACCAAGACAATAAGCAACCAGAAGAATCCCAATTTCACCAAGAAACTCTGATCACAGGAAGACCGAGACACCCAGTTGTACTAATAAGCAGGCAGGTGTTGTTACTTGCTGATCTGGTAGAAAGAACGCTGTTTTTGAACCGTCTCGAGCCCCGCTGGCAAGGGGGAACATATCAACGGGGGAAACAGACTTTGACACGCTCTCCACCGAATGCTCATCCGGTCACTCTTGGATTACCTCTGCTTCCATCACTGCACCTCTCCACCTTCCTTGCCTCCTCCATCAGTTGGGTTATTATTTCTTTCGCAGTGTAGAGTTTCCAGAGTTAATCAAGTTTTTCAGCCATTACCTGGTGATAGCAACCGCAGAAAACAATGCCTCTTCCAGTTTTGGTCATACAATGGCAGTCTGCTGTAATGCAACCTTCATTTGTGTGGGAAAAATCCTCCCTGGTCAGGAGGTCATGTAACATAGTGAAACAGACGTATATAGGGAACCAATCTTTGCACGGATGGTGTCATTATTCTACAGCCATTACTCTGTGCTATCATTATCTACTTAAGAGTAAACAGAAGCTAAAATGCTTTCTTTTGCCAGCTGAGTGTTATATTCAGCTCAGTTAACTTTCAGCTTTACTATAGGCCAAGAAAAGTTGTATCTTGTCGTGTTGTGATAGCCATGTGACAAATCTAGAATATCATGCCCTTCGTGTTGGGTCAGTTTTTCCTGATGGTATTGAAAATCAGTGTTTTCAAGATATTGTATCACAGTTTAAAATGTAAATAGCGTGACAACACTACTAACAGGTGTGTGACCTACTGTGGGTTGTTGGCCCCATTTGCAGCATCTCAGGAGATGAACTACTGGTGGTCAGGGAGCATCCATTTTAATTAAATCATTGAATGCGGACAGCTTAGGCATACAGGAACAGTTTGGGGATTTAATGATGAAGTGAAGACTTACAAGCTTACAGGCAGGCAGGTGCAGGTAAGGGTTGAGGAACAGGACGGCGCCGTCCGAACAAATAAATCCAAGTGAGGCCTGACAGGTGAGCAGGTCGGGATCAAGCAGAGGGTTGTAACATGGGATGAGATATGGTCCGGGTTCAGATGGCTCGAAAGGAAGGGCATACGCGTCATTGATAATCTGTATGTGTAGTTATGGGCTGGTAAATATACTTCCTTGGCTGATTAGGGAAGTGGGAAGTAAGTGAGTGTGTGGGCAGGGAAGAACAGATGATGGGAAAGGCGGAAAAGAGGTTACTGCAGGATAGGAGGGAGTGGCTGGATGTGACAGGGGACTAAGACAGGTTGGAAAGTCTGAGAGAATCTGGTGGATGAATGAAGAACAGCAATGCATGGGCCTGTGGGGGTGAGAGTGGGGCTGAAGGGAGGGACTGAGGACTGAGACACACTTTGTGACAGATGTTGAGGTTGCAGTAGTACTGGCTGACACTGCAGCGTCACCTCTCTGTGGGCTGTTTCAGAGTTTTGGCCTTGTTTGGTGCATAGTAAGGAGAACAAGTAGATGGTGAGGTAGGGGGAAGGTCAGTAGTTTTGCAGATATTTGAGGAAAAACACAAAAGTAATGGACAAATTGGAGCATTGACAGGCAAATGCCTTGTTTGTTAGAATAATTCATAAAAACAAAATAAAAAATTTGGCTTCGTCATGGGACTTTATGTCTTTACCAAATGTTTTGCAATTCCATCATATGGTTGCTGAGCTATCCTTAGAGCTATGCCACTAGTGGTAAGGTGAATATCCACAGAGGAGAGGAATCAGTGTGTTAAAAAACAAGAATAAGTCGCCCAAAGATGCAGAGGATTTAATTTCTGTGAATCAAAAGTCTGCTTGTTAATGCTTACATTAATTCTAATGATTGCAGTGTTTTTCATCTAACTATCTAGGCTATTCATTGACCCATACTGTTCACAAATTGGATTTTTATTGTACACCAAAATGATAAAATGGGTCCCACTGAGCATCTGAAACATGCCACGTTCCCCACAAACTCATTACCATTGTGAGTGACAGCTACCTGAAATGAAGACTGAACAAAGAAGGAGAGTTCAAACCAGGGGAGTATTTTAAATGCATTTCGGAGCAAAGACAGATGAAAGTCGGGTTGTGATGGGTATCATGATCGGTGGAATAAAGAGATGAGGAAAACAGCTCAATAACATATCGACACCATCCTTTAATGTCTGTCAGAGTCCAAACAAGTGCTGCAGCCCTGCGGGCACGCTCCCTGCTGTGGCCCATGTTAAATGGGATGCCTTGACATTTTCAGTTTCAATTTTAATTTCAAAAGCTTTTTCATTTTAGGGGGAAAACTTACAATTTGTCTTTTATTGACACTTAAATAACTACTGTATATATCACTGTCTGCCTTAAAAGCTTTGGATACAACTATCCATTATCCATATTGTTTCAATCAAAGATGCAACAACGCAAATTTGCTACTTGATGTCCCTGCAAACAGACAGCACTCATTATAATCGAGATTATAAACAATGGGTCACAAGACTGCTAGTATTTGAAAGTGGCTCGTTATCGGAACAAACGCACAGAGAATGATCGCCTGACCTATTGGCTGTACAGACACTCAAGATGGGCGGTCATCTGGCTTGAGCTGTTGTGTTTACAGAAAGACCAACGTATGTTCCCATATTAGTACATGTACAAGGCCAGATTCAGAACGCTCCGGCTTGTAAACATTTCTTTAAACCAATCACAGTTGTCCCTGGTGGCGCAAAGCCCAGGTGATGTTACCTTTGTAAAATAGTGTCATAGGGAACTTGTTTTGGTGGAATATTTGCATGTGAGGAGGCAAGCCCAAGCCCAATAAAAAGTAACTGATAGTTTGTTGATGTTCAGTTAGCCACCAGGTCAGGGTAGCTTGCCATTTTCAGTGTGTAGATGGTCAGCTCGGAGGATGTTTTTGTGCCAGTACAGACGGAAACCTGTGAAAATGTAAATTGCAGATAGCTCAAGAAAGGAGAATGCTGAGGGCAGGCTTATACAATATGATAGGATAGTTTACACTGGTATCCTTCGCCAGTTCCCTTCAACAAATGGTTACACATATGACACTAATCATAAAAAGCGCCTGTTGCGTTTAAATGGGGGGACACCTAAAGGCCTGAGCTGGTATTGAACCGGTCAGAAACTCATGCAACTTCATCAATTTTTCCAACGTCCATCTGTACAAAGCTACGTAAACATCTTTTGTCCCAGTTCTCACAATCCAGTTGATTTTGCAAGCAAGAATGTTTTTTTTTTGCATGTGTTTGGGCGCCTACACTTGCTCTTCCTGTGAGTATCACTGTGAAGCTGAGCCCCACATGAGCCATGATCTGTGTTTGATCTTCACCCTACATGGATCATTCAAAACCTCTCTGCTGCTGAAGGACCCATTGAGTCTTGCCTCATGTGTTTTTATCAGGAATGAGAAGGGTAACGCTGATTGATTCGGCATACTGTGTGTAATACATTTTTCTTGATGTTTTCCTTGGCTCCCATAGGTTTCATAAAGATTGTACAGGCCATGAAAGACCAATAATCCTTTCATTTAAAGCAGTGGGAGTGAGTGAGACTGCAGTAACATTGTTGGATTTTACGAACCATCTCTCTCATGGCAACTGTGTGTCAATGAAGTAGAATAAATTCTAAATCCAAACACAAAATGTTACCCAACAATAACTTGTTACCATGCACCATGCTAATCTCCATTTTGTCTAAGTCTTATTCCCCATGAGATCACTCATGAGTGCTGAAGCCATGCTGCACAGAGCGGTGTTTGCGGTTTATTAGAAATGTACTAACCAAGTCTCCACTCTGCACTTCCTAGGGTCCTCTGCAAAAAACCTGCCAAGTGTGAAGTAAATCAGATGAACAGCTCTCAAGATATGTTAATTACAGACAGACAGAAATACAGATATTCCTTAGATATTGTTAAGTTATTTTTGTGAAATAATTTCAAATCAGCTTGGTTTATTTAGCTAAGCATCAAGTGTGAGGTCATTTAACCCATCGTTAACCATCCTCCATGTTTCCCTATCTGAAGATATGTGTGTCACCTTAATTAGCACAACAACCTTGAGCTGCTGCCAAAGCAAACATTCATTATTATTTTTGATCTGAAGGATTCATTAAGAAAAAAAGGTCCCTCCAATAATTTCAACCTTTGATGATTACAAGTACTCGAGCTACTTTGGCTGCTTATGTGCTTTTGTGAACTGCCTTATGTCATCACGATTGTCTATGCTTTCTGTTTAACAGTTTGGGTCGGTAAAAGCTGGTTGAAGGGGAAGGCAAAAGCACTTGAACTCAAAATTAACGTGGAGACAATTAAATGTCTGCAATCAGAGGCGGTTCATCATCAGTACAGTGCTGCTCTGTCTCTTGCAGACATTCCAAACTACTTGAAGTGTTTCTCTTCAGTCTCATTTTTTTTTTGTCAGTGTGTCTTCCTGGTGTCAAATAAATGGGAAAGTTCACATATTTTAGTACCATCTTGAATGCCATTGTCTCCATTATGTATTACATTACAGCAGAACAACATATTTACATTTTGGCGTCCTAGAGATTCAAGTGTTAAATGTGACCAATTTATGTTACAAAAACTCACTGATCAGTAGAATAAATCAAAAGCTCATTATGCACAGAGTGCTGAACACCGCACTGAGCTGGGAAATGAGTTGTGCCGTTTGCTTGCACGCTGCATGTACAGTTTAACAATTAGTCGAAGAACCCATCTGCAGTCAGTACACTAAATGCCTCTTTTTCAGAGATAATATGTCCTTGTTTATTCCACCTTGGAGGTGACTGCCCATCAATAATGCTACATTTAAAACAGTAATATCACACCTAATATCCGCGCCAGTGGAGTGTTGCTGGGAATGGACCTCTGAGTTCCTGCTGTGATGTAAAATTGAGGGGAAATGTGTCCTGATGAGGGTAATGAAATGAAGTGCACCACGACTCGTGTTTCATTGCAGCACCACAGGCAAGGGTGTGTTTTACATTTTTCTCACTCCCGTCCTCTTTCCACAGATTTTTACATTTAGGTTGAATCCCTTCAGGTGTGTTTTATCATTATCCGTTTTTTAGGACGTTTGATTCCCCCGAGGTTGACATAATATTCATGAAAAAATGCACTAATACATTTCGCTTGAAAAGTAATCTCCAGGAATGGTTTATGGTGGAATAAAAGGAAAACCACTTTTGTGGCAACATTCAGTATGCTTGAATACACTGGCTGATGCCCTTGTGCAAACTGACTACATTTAAGGCGTTTAATAAGACATACGTTTGGAAACAAACATCTACAGGGATCTATTAGGTTGGTGTGTGTGTTGCCAGAATGTATAATCAAAGGTTAGGACTAAAACTAGACTTGCACTCAAGTCTTGAAAGCAGGCACTGTTGATCCAAAATGAAGCATCATTCGGCATCTGCACAATATTTTGTGCAGAAATGGGTTGATAGTATGGGACAAATTAATCTATGATTAAATATAACTAAATACAGACTTCAGAGAATGATTAAAGACAAAACCTTGTATGCAGATATAAATAAAATAATATAAATGATAGACAGTATACAAATATAAATGAAACAAGCTAATTATCCACTGAAACGTAAAGCTGAAAATTGAATGGAAAACAGTTTCTTTATCATGGTTTCAATAGTAATAAAGCATACTGAGAAATTATCACTGGCATTGTAAGGTTATGCTTCTCAGTGCTTTGCTCGGGGTTTGTCAACCTGTGGTCTCCAGCCTGTAGAAGAAGTAAACAAAAGGCAAAGGCAAAAAATAAGAGGAATGCTGCACTGAGTGGGTGAAATTATTGATTCACTGGGCAGAACAGACAGTTTTCTTTCAATGACTGCCTCAATTCAGCATGTTCAATCAGCTGAACTGCCACCAATGAAGGCGAACAAGTGCAAATGGTGCCCGATGTACCACAAAATGTACCGAGCCTACAGCCGATTGTCAGTTTGGTGTATCAGTGGCTGTGAGTGCGTGAAGGTACAAGTAATGCTCGCTGGATTTCCCCTGCTGTTCCCAATGGCAAGTATATTGACATGTGTATGTGCTTTTCTTTTAATGTGTCACACAAATGAACCATTTGCACCAACTTCGAAAAGCTGTCAGAACGGGATGGTAAGTGTCACTAAGCGCCCCCTGGTAATGCAGTTTATTTCGGGCCGTTATGAATCAGAGGCAGAAAGACTACCAGCAGCTTGTGAGAAGTGCTCGTAAGCAAGGAAATGTTGCAGCACTCCACAGAGTAAAATGTAGATGCTGTAGTCAAGGTACATGAGAGCACCAGAGTACTTCAAGTAAGTGTGTAAAGTGGAATTAAACATATGTAAACCACAAGTGATGTGCTGTATTCTGTGTATTTACCAAACTAACATAAGCACAAATACTAAATACCACTACAACTAGGTTCAGGGGTCTGACGGAACCCCCCAGTGGCTGAATCTAAAAATGTACTTGGAGATTTACATGCTATGTCTATTTATTTATTTATTTATATATAAAAACAGAACTAGTAATTTATTGTAATGCCTTGCTGTATAATGATAAAGTATTTATTACAAGACTGTGACAGAGGAGGCTCTCTAGAGGAAAAAGATTCAACATTCTGCTTCTGCAATACATATTTTTCAGACGGCTCTGATGGAGCTCAGGATTTAGACTTAGGGACCTTTTGATGTCCTCTGTTTGTTCTGCACTGTACAACAAATTGTCTCTCAGATGCATTTAAAAACACATCAGACAGACAATAACAACAGTAGCCTGAGATCAGCATCCATGTCGTCACAGTCCAGGCAGACATTTAAAGTTTGTGGCATTGATTCATGAGGAAGGCGGCTGTGTTACTCCAAACAATTTCTCTGTATGAATCTGGAGTTTGATTGAGACTTTTTGGATGTGTAGAAGGACGTAGAGCATTAATTAACAGTAACTTCTGACCAATCCTGTCAGCATGTCCAGAGTTTGAAATAAATCAGTAAAGTTTTGAAGTTGTGTTCATGTGTAAATGGGTTAGGGTTAATGTCAGTGGACGCACTTATCATCATCATTTCTACTGCATTACACGGTGTGGTGATTTAAAGATGGGTTAAAATTACCCTTTTGACTCATCATTTTAACTGCTCTCCCTGTGCCGTAGATTTGGCCAATGCAGTTCAGTTTACCAGTTTAAATCTCTTTAAAGCAGACAGCAGTCCGTTTTTGGCGGACAATCACTTTTTTTCTGGCTCATCTCTGGAGAAACTCTAACAGCAGGGATCTGTATCCGTGCAAGCTGGTTCCAATAGTGATTCTCAGAATATCCCATCAATCATTGGATGCATTAGTTGGGATATGGTGCAGCTGCTGGTATCGTGATTATTCACTTTCATGCAAACTAAGTTTCTGTTGCACAAATGAAATTTTCTCTAGATTCTTTTGTGAACCTCCAACCTTTAAGCTCAAACTGCTCCTGTGCTTTTCCCACTAACTACTAAAAAGCCAACGAGGGCATCTAGCGTGCACATATTCCTGTTGATGTGCGGTTTATTACTTCCTCATAGATTTTCTGGACTATAATGAAATGTGACTTCACAGTAATTTCGCCCAAAAGGAGTGAGGAGCCTTTCCTGAGGGGATGTCAGTGTTTGAATGAGGATGCCTGATTGTTGCCGAAGACAGAAAATGTAACCATCATCTCAAGGGGATTTCAGAGGACCTGACCCTCCACTCCTCGCAAGATGCAAGCAAATGACCCTTTTTCCATATGAGATGGAGGAGCCTGTTTATTGTAAGCAATTTCACTGAAAATGCTGCATAGTATTATTACGAGACAATTGGGTCTGGGCTGAATCTGGGGAAGGTTATCAGCCGAGCCGAAACTCAGCATTTCCATTCCGAACATTAATCATTCTGATTATTTCTCAACAAAGAGTTTAGGCTTGAAGATGAGGTGGCGTGGGGGTTTGTCTCTCATTAGCCAAGGAGAAATTATGTCTGCTGTGGTGGGGAAAAATAATCTCCTCTCTCTTGGTGAACCTGCGTGAACGTCTGGACCGTGAAAATTGAGCAACAACAATGGTCCCTCTGCCAAAAGCCCACATTTGTTCGGCTGCACAACACTGAGCTGGTGATTTCCGTCCATCTGTTCCCCGACACAGTCCGATATTCAAGCTAATCACCATGAGTGCGATCATCAGCGTCGTTCATTCAGGAGGGCTGATCTGCTGAACTCCACACGAAAGCAGGAGCGCGATCCGTGTGTTTCGTAGGCTATTGTAGCAGTGTGACAGGTGCGGATGGGGTGAAGGAAAGGCTAAAGAAATGTGGACGGACGTATCGGCAGCAGCAGCACTGTTTCTCTGGGGTCTAATTATGTCTCCTCTCTCCCTGTTTGTTGGACACACAGCACAAGCAGATTGGATATTATTGCATTTCTATGAAGGCAAATGAATATGCTCCCATTTCAATATTCATGAATTGAGTAAGGCATATTGGGAATTTAGTTCAGTTGTCCGCAAGCACATGTAATGAATGCTGACAGTGTTTACCATACGGAAAGTTACATAGACTCAAACAGTTCAACTCTAATTCATCTCAACTCGATTCAAAGGTTTGGTCTCTGGATGAGCAAATATTTCTTCTATATGGAAAGAACTGTTGTGCTATTACAGGACATGTTTAATCCATGTAACTGCTGCATTCGTTTCAATGTTTAATTCATCTGTACCTGGGGCTATTTGATCCGTACTTCTCACCATTACAGGTTGCTGCCAGAAAGTGACTTTCTATTTGTTAGACATTTCATTAATTCATTTGAAAGAGAATGAATGAAACCCCCAATGTGTAGGCTGATTTTCCATATTTACTTTTGTTTCACTGTTGCTTAAAGGTATATATATTAATGTAGTGACATCTCTCATTGACGCTGGAATCTTAATGAAATCTTTAAAACACTGAGGGGGGAAAACATGAGGTTAGACGGAATAAACTAATCAGCCTTATCTTGGTCTGAAAAAAAAAAAGCAGACAGACAGGACTGCCCCAACCTCACATTTCAAAAGGAATCAGACCATTCAGATGTCTGGAAAAAAGAGGCGTTCAAAGAGAAAGGAAAAACCTTTTCTTGACAGCCAGGGTCTGATTCCCTTTCAAATATCCTTTGCTTGACAGCACACATTACGCTATTGTTCCTCCCCTTATCTGTCATTCGAATCGGTCCTTCTGTCGAATTGTAATCCCCCTATCTGTCGCAGGACGGCTAAATGGCTTCCTCCCCGTGGGTTAGATGTCATTGCTGCCCTTTAGAAACAGGATGAAACTTCCAAGACATGGCTGAAACAGAGAAAACCATAAAACGTGAGTGCTGCTGACATGTCTGAGGCTAGCCGAGGCCTATCGCCTATCATCTTTTCTCATTTTCATCACAGGTTCCCGTGTATTGATTTCTCTAAAGACATCTGATGGAACACTGCCAACATTGCCACAAAAAAACGCTGCTAGTGTAACAGACAAGACTGTCCAATTTTCTGTTCGGATGTTCATTATAATTATGTTTAATAAGATGCTGCTTAGGATCTGTTAATCTAGTTTCTAAGCAAGCCAAGCCCAGCTACAACCTATTTCATTAGGCTACCAAGCAATGCTTTTCTCTTTACTCTTTTTTGTCTCCTGTATAGCATTAAACAGGTGATCAAACAGCTTATAACCCAGTTTTTGATCATGAGGCCCTTGACACAGTTAGCCATGTTCCATCCACCCTGTTCTCAGCCCCCTTGTGCAAATTATGGGCGTGACGTCCGGTGAGTCCTGTCACAGAAGGCTAATCGTCTTCCTTACAGTGACTGACAGCGTGACTGCCACTAACAATGGCTTCGCCGCTCATCTAGCGCTTATGAAGCCTTGAAAAGTGCTGCCTGTCCTGCAGTTATGTGATATCCACATGACTGTCTACAGGTTGTTATCAGGTCTATTTTTGCTGAGAAGCGCGTGTCGCTGTAGCAATAGGCGAGACTCCAAATCTCTAGATGACGTGATGCAGCAGCCACGCCTGACGCACACATGAGAAGCTCGTCTCATGCATCCAGTGTGAACAGTCTGTTAACATGGAAGCCGAAATGAAAAGTGAGAGGTAAACACCATGCAGCAGCACTGCACAAGCATCCTGTGTGTCCAGCCTGTAAGCGACTAGCTAGCTTACTTTTTCTCAGAGGAAAGACTGCTGCTAATATAAAACTTTACAGACAATACCGGTACACTTTGGTAGTGATTGAAATATCTTTTATTCTTTATATGTTATAATAACTGCTGAAAGACAAGCCAAGCTTATCCTTGACCTACATGGCTTAAAAAACAATGTGTTCACGCCCTTCCCCAGGAGAAAAACTGCCGAGGTACAAGTAGTCGCGCTCCATCCCACATTTTTTGATAGCCATGTCAAAAATGGTGCTGATTAAAATATTATCTGTAGGCTATACGGCTGTTGCCAGTCCAGCCACAAGGCTAGGCTAATTGTTAGCAAATACTGCTTGTGTAAGCCTACGTGTGTCTCTTAGTAATTTAAATTTGGGAACAAAGAGAAACATCTTTGCCTTAGGGCCAAAAGGCCAATTCTAATTTTTAACAAATGTTGATTTATTTGCCTAATGAAAGAGCCCATGTTTTAAAGATGGACCACAATATAGGATGGTTTTAAGGCATGCTAATTTAGCAGTTTTGGCTAACAAGCGTAACAGTATTGGAAAACATTACAAGTCTAATTCAAGCTGTAATCTTTTATGATTTGCCTACAAGGGCATCTCTTTGTGTTGAAACGTGGTAGGGACATAAAGGAACAAAGGAAAACAACATTTTTTAAACAGCCTTCAAACTATGAAAGATGGAGGTTGTATGTGGTCAGTGTAGATAAATATGGTATGGATATGTAATATTACAGATTTTAATATTGCAGCTTATGCTGATCACATCTATTCAATATGTCCAATAATGTTTTCCTGCACAAATTGCAGGACTGGGGTAAAACGTTTTCATATTTCACACCAGAATCAGCCACAATGTTCAGCTGCAGGTGCTGAAGGAGAGTAATGTATTCAGCATTCATTCTCATTTGGAAGTTAACATTTCTTGGTGAATGCTAAATAGCTGATCATTTTAAACAAATTGTCTACATGACACCTTTGTTAGCCTATGTGATGCACTGTTGAGGTATCCTCAGGTTCCCCAAAGCGCAAGAAAATTAAGAAAATGGGACCTCAATTATTGGTTTAATCTGAGAATGTTGTCCCTGCTTGATTCATAATTAAGATACATTAAGGAAATCATCATGTTTTCATTCACTTTCAACAGCTGTAGGGTTGGTATCCTCTCTAACATCCTGCTCAACCAAAAACCGGATTCCAGCAGCCCGGCTGTGTGGTCATTAAGGAATCTGGAACTGCAATCTGGGTGACGAGAGGTGTGAACATTTGTTATCTCTGGTCCCGCGCTGTATAATTGAATGTTGGCATGCTGAAGACAGGTCCACGGGCTAAGTGACTGGGAGAACTGGCCTTTCATCCATCCTGTCATTTTGACTCTAATAATCCCCAATAGTGAGCTCATTAGAGCGTCTCATTTTCCTAGCTATTATTTTGTACATCCGCATATTTGTGCAGCATTGTATGTGCCTCTGCACCCATTGTAGCAGAAATGAACTGCACTCAAATCATTTCATCAGTTTAATTTTGTTGATATGTGATTTGGACATTGTTGTGTTATAATAATACAGTTATTATAATGTCATTGTAAACTACAGATAATATTATGACTTGAGTTCCTCCTGTGTCAGACTAAAAGAAAGTGAGTGATTAAACACGGTTACTTCTGCACCATATGTGTTTTGTTTTCACAGCACAACTGCTTTGCTGGTGTGTTCAACACGCTCATATACACATTAAAGGTACTAAGATTAGAAAGCACGTCGTTTCTTACTGTAAATATTTGCCTGTGTAAAGATGCTGCACTTCAGAGACATCATTTTGCCCCGCATCGTAATTGGCTCATACTCCATAATGGTTAGCATTTTAGCTTTAATTAAAAGCCCATTAAATCAATGCCTAATTGCATTGTATTTATTGGAAAATGAAATTATACTACAATGCAAAGGCAGCTGGATGCAATTAAAAGAAATCGTATTGTTGGATCTCCATCAGACTTTTATATCTTTGACTGCTGCATGCATTTGTTTCTGTCAGCTCATTGTCATGATTCATTTTTTACGTTTGCTGGGATGTTATTTCCTTCTTTTTCTCCCAACTGTGACCTGTTTGGCAGGTGCAATCAGCATATGTTATCCTCCCATCTGGTGCAGGATAATATCACAGCAATATTGCTTTCCTCTCAGTGACTGCATGTCATCAGTGTCGTGTAGGTCCCTTCCTTCTCTAGAAAGTTAACTTTAAAAAAAAAGAAAAAAAAAGGTTGATTTCGCCCATCAATCGTTTGGCTCCGCTACAACATTATGAAACCTTTTCAGCGCACGGAAGATAATGTCAGCTGTCAACCGCAATAAAAAGAAAATAAACTGCCAGAAATGTGAGATATCAGGTTTTTGCAGGACACCCGCGGTGATGAGCGTGGGGATGTTTGTAATATTCCACTGTGAACCTTTCAAGCCATTTTTCATCAGCACAACTCTTTGGCTTGAAAGAAATTGCAAGTTATTAACTCCGCTCTCAGAGAAATGAATTTGTCTTACTCGGAAATGCTAAGCCATGAGAAAAGTATTATACAAAATCACAGTTTAATCCTCTTCACTGATGTAATCAGTCAAATGGCACACATCTGAAATCTGATGCTGCCATTGGGCTCTCTCCAAAGTACACTCAATGCTCTGGACTTTTCCTCTGATGCCAGCCAGGCAGCTGTGTGCTCTGCGCTTTGTGCCAGATGCTCTAAGCTCAGCACATGGTGGCCCTGGATAGCACTGGATATGGGGCATTGATTAGGTCTAAGCATGCGGCACCATGCTACAGACATATTGCCTGATTTGGCTTTAAAAAAAACCTTGTTCCCCTGCTGTAATAAATCCATATTAGGACATTTCAGCTGTTCAATATGCTCCTTTTGGCCCCATTCACTGACATGAAACTGGGCTGTTCATGGCCTCTGGCAAGTCTGAATTTTGTCTGCAGCTTGAAAACGAATGAAACACGGGATGGCTATCATCAGCTGTTCCCGTCAAGCACCGGATGACTGAACAGCAAGATAAGAGTTAATCGTTCTTTTAGCCTCAACTTACAGTTCACTGATTTTATGATGACAATCAGAGATGAAAATGGGACTAAAAGGTAAACATTGCTAAAAGGGAACATAAGACAGGAACATGTAAATGAATAATGGAAGCCTATTTGCACCAAGAAACATGTGAAGTTAGTCAGTCAAAATTCTGAATTGAAATTACAAAGTCGTAAGTAAACATGTGACAGTGAGTGAAATTTTAGACTGAAGAGATAAATAACCAAAGTTTAATCAACTAAAAAAAAACTGTATTACAAAGTGAAAAAAAATGTTGACAAAGATGTCTGAGATTTTGTCTTACAACCTTATAAATGACTCACTTCACCATGGTTTTGAATTACCACAAGTATAATTTCGTCATATCATTTCATTTAATAATATCTTATACATTTGGTTTGTAATTCAAAACATTGTAATTCATTTGTAATACATTGACATAAGTCAAAATATGTACTGGCTGTGTCATAATTTTGACTTAATCATAATTAATAACATTGATCAGTATCTCATAGTTGAGCGGCAGCATGAGTCATGATCATGTATTCTCACACTTTTTTTTCCTGGCACAGAGGAGCTTCCATAGCCGTTTTGTAAAGAATGTGATAGAGCAGTTTGCAGGCGGTTATTTGAAATTTAATGCGAGGCCTTTCCCTGACCCTAAAAACATTCTCCCAACAGCTGCACCGGCACACAGAAAAGCACGCTGTGTTGCGATGTGATTTGTAATGTCAGTTACAATAATTATTTCAAGCTATAAACCACAGCAACCCAGATGTCACTTGTGTTCAGCATGTGGGGGAGAGAGGCAGAGCTTTAAAAAAGGGAAAGAATTCTCTGATGTGCCGTCATGTACCATCAACGTGTGCTTTTCATCTCGTTCCAAAACTTGTTTTGTGATGCTGGGTTGACTGACCTTTTCCTGTGTCCAGTGATCCCTCAGCCTGGCTTCTGCTGCAATTAGTCATTTACAGAATGTCTTTGTATTTTGAAATTTGGCCCGTACATGAAAGACACAGCAACAGAGAGAAAAAAATATGTTTAACTGAAAGTAAGAGTTATAAAAAAACAGCTGGTACAGACTAATTTATCATCTGAACAGGCTGAAAGTGTCATCTCTTGCCAGTTGGCCCACAAATGGATTACTTGAATGGGCCCACTGAGTGTCTGCGGTATGAAGTGATCCTGTCTAGGGATCCATCTTCACATAAAGTGTTCAAGATTTTGTTCAAAGAGAGTTGATGTGGGACAAAGACGATGAAATCTGACGGTGATTCTTTCTATTCTGTTAATTCTTTACAAAATGGTCAGAATTCGACCATAGCACCTAAACTACAGGGGGAAGCAGGAGCTCTTACTACTGCTCACTGTAATCTGTGCTGTAGCTATCTTTTGCTGTAGCAGCTAGCTGCCAATGTCATTGGCAAAAAAATTAGCCTTTGAGCTCAACGGGCCCATCAGCTAACTGGAGTCTGCCCACACCACAGCCTCAGATGGCGGGGGGAGTCACCGTGGTCAATGGGCCTCAGCTCGACCAGGCTGTGAACACGGCTGGACACCAACGTGGGACTGAACACAGCCTCTGAGACCTAAAGATGCCAGATTGAAGACAAGGGGGACAATGATGAGAGGATTTACGGCTGTGATCAGGACTTTGACGCCAGGGACAAGAAAGCTCTTCAGGCAGGCTCCTGTCCCTGCCTGATGGGCTTTCTTGTCCCTGGAGGTGCACTGGGAGACAAAAGAGACAGAGTCCAGCATCAGCAGTGAGCAAGACAACACGTGGGTGAATTGAGACTGTTTTATTGTGTGTATGTTGAGTGTGAAAAGAAGTGTGTTTTACAATTAGTTGACAAGGCAATTAAGCTTGTCTTAGGTCGTAAAAGAGACCAACTTAAATTCAGCAGGTGTACAGTTGTATTTTTCACTTTGGTAAGGAAATGGATGTCTGCGTTTGTCCTTTCTGGACATTTCGTGAATGTATTTTGTTTATTACAGTTAAAACTGAGAGAGTTAGTGAAACATCACAAACTCGCTGCTGACACACATACATAAAGTGGTATTAGGACTGAGTAAAGGCCAGGGCTAGCTTGTTAGCACACTAACTTCAGTAGGTATATCTTCAACGCAGTAAATAGACATCTTTGACATTAAATCAACATTGTTTTTCCTTCACATTAAGTTCCTTTTTTGACAGTGTGAAACAACATTTCTGGCTATATGTTACAAATTGCTCCTTTAAATGACTATCTTTGAAACCTAACTTTGGCAAGTCCTCCAGCAGAAGGCACAGACTAAACAAAGCTTTTCTGTTTGGATTCAACCATGCAAAACAATTTGAAAGATATGTGTTTAACCATTTTCATTGTTTACCAAGCATTTGCATGAGGCACGAGCGTGCTTTTTTTTTTTATTCTCATTTTAAATTATGTGGAAAATAAGCCCACCTGGCACAAGCTCGCACAATGCCAGTCCAGTTAAACATCACCCACTGATGTAGACAAGTTCACTGTGAATCAGTGAGACTGCCAGCTCTTGGCAAGTTGTTGTGCAATTTAATTTAGAAAAAATACATTTTCAGAAAGCATTATGTAAAATGGCACCATGCCTGGATCAGACTACATTAAAATGCATTTGCCAGTTAAGTGAGGAAAGTTTGTCACAAAAGTAACCATTACTACTCTTGGAATCTTCTCTCTTTTCAAAACAATTGTTATTTAAGAATGAATTACAGTTTTCCCACTACAAATGACATGATATTTTTTGTCTGGTTTCCAAAAGGGTGGCTTGATGTGGGTTGATTTCAGCTGCTGTTGATGATGCCTTTAAAAAAAAAAAAAAGTTTTTATAGAGTGTTTGTTCAGTGACCCATGTCTCTCCCCATCCAGCTCATGCTGTAGAAGTCAGAAAGATTTGTCTGGTTTTCCTGCCCACCTTATCCAATAGGGAACACAGAACGGCATAAAGAGGCAGTCCTGTCTGCTGGGAAACTGTCGAGAGTTTGCTGCTATGACGATTTACCGCTGCATGTTGACGTAGTGACGTAGAGACGAGGGAGGGGATTGCTAACTACAAAACGGTCAGGCAGTTAGCTAAAACGACAACAAGGCTTACAGCATTTCTAAGCTGCTGCTTTCAGTTACATTGTTCATGTTGCAGAGCAGTGTATTTCTGCAAACATGTACATACTAAATGTGTGAAATTGCCAGCTATAATGGCAATTATGTCCTGCGAGTTCCCCAGAAGGAACAGCGGGATCTAGGGAAGAACACCAGCATTTTGAAGTTACTACAGTTACAACACAGGTATATAGTACAGCGGTATTTCCTCACTGCAAGGGTTCATTAACCTCCTCCATCTATGAATAGAGATTTTTTTTTTGTATGAGCACCTGGAAGTCCCTCAACACTGCAGGCTCTGCTGATGCAGGGATTCTGCTGATACAATCGCTCACACGACGACTGATCAGTATTGCTTTAGTAAATATGCAAATGAACTGTGGAGACTTAGCGTCACCGCCGCACATTTCAATTAATTTCATTGTCGATGGTATTACATTTGTCATCGTAAATAGCACCATATGCTCACGCCACTTAATTCAAGTTGGGGAGAGATTATGAGCAGATGATTTAGCAATTGCACCGCTCCTCCACAGTGATATGGCACTGGCTGATGTGAAGTGAAATGAAGCCAGGCACTCGAATGAGTTGAGGGCACCATTTCCCTCCCCTCTGATTGACTAAACATTTAGCTGTGATATAATTGGCTTGGTAACAAAGTGACCATGGGGCGTGAATAAATTTGTAACAAGCCCTTTGATCAGACTCAGAGGCACACTGGCATCTCGGGCCTCCCTCGACATGGCGGGCTGTCAGCAGTGTTTGGTGAGTTGTGAAGGGCAGGAATTTCCACACAGGCTAAATGATGTGACAGCCCCTCTTACAAGGTGCGCTTGCCACATCCAATGTGATGTTTCCTCCTTTCTCTCTAATTAAGTTTCCTTCCTCGTCTGGTTTAATTCAAGGTTAAACTTTATCACAGAATTAGATTGTGAACAGTGAACTTCCTGATTTGCGTACAAAGTGAAAGAAAAATCTAGGCTTTGTACACACTATGCTTACATTCTCAATGAAGAGCAGAGAAATCTCTGCAAAAGAATTCCAGGAAGAGGAAAGATGGACTTGAACACTGGACAAGGTAGAGTGAAGCAGCATGTATCAAATTACATTTGTAGAGCTCTAATAAATGCAAGGTAACAAAATTGAAATATGGCAATAACACTAACACTGTTTCTGGGCTTTCCTCCTCAAAGGTGTCGCCGTGTAGTTTGATGATAAAAGAATTCTGCGGAGGCAAGGCTGGGTGGAATGATAGAGCAATCTTTATTGAAACAAAATCTAGAGCCCTGCGTCCGATCAGAAGCGGCCGCTTTCTGATATTATCAAATCTGTGGACAAAGCAATGCCAAAATGCTTTGCCCTCTGCTCTATCAAAACTCCTATCAGCCTTTGATCTAAGGAGATCTACCAAGTGCCACCCTTCCTCTTCTCTTCCTGCACGGGCCTTTAGAGTCTCTTTTCCAGTACACACCCACTCAAAATGACCCATATTTCCCTCCTTTATTACCCTGCCACCGTCTCCACCCCCCTTTCAAATCACCAAAGCCTCGTTTCCACCCAAAAATCAGTTCAGTTCGATACACGTCAGAACTGTAACCGAGGACGAGACGACTGTGGCAGTTCGGACTGACAAATCAGTGCGCTGCAGGCTCCACCTTTCAGTAACGGATTAGAGTGCTAAGAACAACAACAATAGTTATTTTGGTATCAAAAACTTTTGACAATGGAAACACAAACAATTGTGGAACAAACCGAACTGAACTGAACCGAACTGGTGCAGCCTTTCTAGCCTTTAAGATACTAGCGGCCCAGGGAATCACAGACCACTTTCATGCAGTGTAAATCATTTTATGCTACACAGACAATCTTTATCGACTGATTTTTTTATTTTTTAACTAGATAAACTTTGTTTTCATGACTAAATAAACAAACTGACTGAGTCCAAACTGTTTGACTTTGTTTTCATTGACACATTTCTAGCGTCTGGGGACCTTACTCTCCTCTCAGAACAGCTTGTTTGATCAGTTATGAGAAAAAAACGAAAACCTTTTGAGTTTGTAATATTACCTCATCAATATTGTAAATATCAATATTCTCAGTTTGAATTTCTTTCGTTAGAACTACAGAGGTGTTGTGGTTCTAGTCAGACAGATACACACAAAGATGAGAGACAAGTTGAGAGGCAACAGTCGTAGCAAACAGACAGCGAAAGCAGCTCTTAATCAAGAACTGACTCTGTGTTAATTCTCTGAGATCATTTAGATCTAATCATTAACAGTGGCAATAGCGGAGCATCTTTTGAGCTAACATACCCACTCATATCTGATCTGAGGGCACAGAAAGTGAAATAGAGGACATTACGATTCAGTGCCATATAAAATGTTGGACATTAAAACTTAAAGAGGTCCAGTTAGAGAGAATTTTCTGAAGAAAAGGTTCAGAACATCAGAGTTTGTTTTTCTCTGAATCCCTCTTTTGTCTTGGACCTATAAAGTTCTCTGGCTGGGGGGCCCCCTACTGTCAATAAAGCTAAAATCAGCGACTGTTATTTAGACTTTAGTGTAACTGATGAGGGGATATATACATGTCACTTTGCAGTCCTGTTGACTCCTCAACAAAAATGTCAAATTTTCATCCCACATGCCAGCTGTTGGTGGGCTAGTCCCAGAGGTTAAATTATCATAAGGGTCAGTTTGCACGGCTCTCAGCGAGTGAACTCTGGTAGGAGGAAATCAGGCAGGGGTGAAACTGTCAACTGCTGCGGTGGGAAATACACCGAGATTGCCCCCACCGTCTGGCCTGCTCCATCTCCCACTCCTTCAGATGCTCGCACCCCCATTCCCCCCCCCCCCATCCTCCTCCCACAGCTCGGCAAATCAGCAGATCTGCGACCTGTCCGTGGTGATGAATAGAGGGCGTCTGCAGCCGTGGCTGCCACCACAGGCACAGATGGATGATAGTGGGCTGTTAAAGTGCTTCCTGCGCCACAGTGGCTGACATAGTCAAGGCGAGCGGCGATGGGCAATGCTCTGTTTTATTACTCCCTTTTTTTTTTTAATGATGTTTACTCTGCCAGTGGCACGACCTGAAACACAGTCCGAGCACCTGGCGCGCCGACATTTACACAATTACGGCGACAGTTTTTTTCTCCTTTCTTCACCCCATTTTATTTTTCCATGTCAACCTATTTTGAAATTTGAACCACCTGTATGTTCCTGCAGCCCAGTTACCAGCAACTGCTGACAGGATGTGTCAAACTGCAGCACATTCTAACATTGTACACGTGATTCACTTTTGCGCGGCCCTATATCTAGTAATTGCATAGCTAATATGAGGGCTAATTGAGAAGTATTCAGAATTAATTATAAACTGTTCTCCCAGATGATGAAAAAAAATTGGTTCAATTATATACACTTCTAAATCTGCCCCTAATCACACCACTTAGCCACAGTGAGCAGTCAATAAAGAGAAAATGGAGGCAGGCGGCTTATCAGTTTGTGCCACATTATTCATAAATTACTCTCAACTCGTTTTGTTTATGTTTACATACACTCAATGTTTTATCCTGACTCCCGCCTACCTTCCTCCTCGGTGCAGTGAAAACATGGTCATGGAATTATTTTCTCTATAAATCTGCCTCAGTCATGTTGATCCTTGAGAAAGGACTGACCTCCTCGCTGCTCTGAATCCTATTGTGCAGCTGTCACAGATATTAGACCCTATAATGACCCTGGGGAGGGTTTGGAGCATGAGCAAACACTGGAAAGAACATAAACCATTAGATGCGCTGTTACAGTGTTACAGTGAATTTCCTGGTATCCAGAGAGGGCTCTGTTACAGCCGCGGAGGCACCCAGAAGAGCTCCGCTCATGTTAAAACATGCACAGTGGCAGCGCTATCATCATTAGATTAATACAGCATTACAGAAGACGGCCTTAACTCTGTAGCATGGTTATAAATCACCAGAGGAGGCCGGCTATGAGCCGCACATACACAGAAAATATCATTAAAATGTGTTTTTTGTTTTTTTTAAAGATACTGGAGTAGAAAATAAAATGTCAGAGAGGCGGAACCTTATTTGCACATTCCCTGCATAAATCGATCCAGACTCCCATACTTCTGTTTATCAAACACTGCTGACATTCCTGGTTGGACTGGACCAGCCAAAGCTTATTCGCATCACGTTCCGACGCATTGAATATTTCTCCCAATAAAGTCTTCCAGTTCTTTGACGCCGTGTGTTTCTCACCCTGGATGTGAACCGAAACAATCAGTGCGAATCTTCAATGAACAGCGCGAGTCCCTTCCATGGGCTAACATCTGAGCCATGTGTTTGCCGAGCGTGTTGCTGTTGCAGCTCCTGACCTTCCAGAGAGGGCGGCTGAGATAAAAATGTTACCCTTCTGAACACTGACCTCCTCTTGCATGCTGAAGCTTCAGATGAGATGCTGATATTTCTTCCCCTGCTTCCGTTTCACGCATCCAAACACACTCATCCAAGCTATGAATGCCTTTTCCCCATATATTACCGTAGCATACAAGACGCGGGCAAGAACGCCGTTAGTGTTAAATTGATGGTTGAATGTGGCGCCACACTTTTTCCTCTTAGTGGGCAAAAGGCCGGGAACAACATCAGTGCAGCCTGAGCAGCAGCCCATTGTACACTCACAGTCCGCCTTCTTTCAATGAGAAACCGCTGATAAAAAAGAAACCCAAAAAAACAAAAAACAAAGGCGACCTCCTATCGTTGGTTCTGCTACAATGCTTCTACATTTGCAGTTGAGCAATACAAAGCTGCTGTGCACTACAATACATAACAGCACTCATCAGGGGCAATTTCACAAGGGGTCAGTTGTGTCAGAAAGAGGCGCCACATTATACAGTCAGCTGACACGACAGAAAACACCCGAGGAGCAGCAGGGTGGAGAGAGAAGAGGTGAAGCGGTGGAGTGTTTGGTGTCCTGATTAAACACATTCTTGTTGGAAAAAATGCAACCGACACTACCAGCTAGATTTAAAGGGTGAGCTCACCCGAAAAGGAAAAAATCGTTTATCTACTCACCCGGAGGGTTCGGTGAAGTTATGTCGTCGGTTTCTGGAGCCTCAACAGCTCAACAGCTCAACAGCATGGCAGCATTCTCCTAAAAAGCATCTATGTCTATATTCGGACAAACATTTTAACATTTCGGGAAATACGCTAATTTGCTTTCTTGGCAAGAGTTTGATGAGAAGAGTGATACGTTTCTTGTATCCGTCTAAAATGAGTTGTGTAAGTAGGCACATTTTTGAAAAAACTTTGAGCAGACAGTCAAGCTAGCTGTTTCCCTTTATTGCCAGTCTTTATGCTAAGCTAAGCTAACTTTCTTCTGGCTGTAACTATATATGTACAGTATCATACCAATACAGCCAGTGGTGTCAATCTTCTCATCTAATGCTCCATTCCAATTGCATACAGAACTCGTAGAATTTTTTTTTTTTTAAAAAAGGCCTCCAATGCAAAAAAGTGCTGTGTAACGATAAAAGAGTTTGTTTTTTTTAAGTTTTCAAATGCTGTAGAAGAGGATCAGAACGCATCCGGCCCTGGTGAAGATTCTTTCCCACAAAGGTGACCTAACATAGATCCTAAAATGTCAAACTGGTCCTTTAAGTAGAAGGAATGATACCATCTTTGCCCTTGAGGCTCATCATCCAAAGTGTTCCAGCAGAGCCGCCTGGTGTCACTGGAACACACTGACTGTAACACTGCAGCTCTCATGAGTCGCCGCCCAATTGCAAGAGAGTCGCTACAGGAGGCAGTAAGTCATCTATCAGGTCTATTGAACGCTCTCGGTCACCAGTGGAACTGTAAAAAACATCAATACAAGTTAAAACCTTCAGCACTGGCAGTGTGTCTGCCCTTGTGGCTTTGGCCTGTCACAGACTAAAAACAACTTGTATACCTTTACGGCAAAAAATATGAAAGGAAGCTAATTAGAGAGCAGATAATTGATAATCCATGTAGATGGAATCAAATTTAAACTCTATAATAACAATAATGGAAAAATATAAACACAATCCTTTCTGACTCTAGCTGCCCGTTTTCAATAGCTTCATTTTCTGGCCATTGGTTGAAAATGCCTATATTTGGATTGTATGTGCATTAGAATCTGACACCACACCTGTGAACTGACTGGAAAAAGGGAGGTGTTTTTTTGTTTTTTTCACTTCCAATAAAACTGCACATTTCAGCAAATGTTTTCAGTACCCTCTTTCCATCCTATTGAGACAAGGTGAGTCCATTTGGGGAGGTCCAGCCACACCGTGAGTCTGTATCTGCACTGTGTGCTGTCATATCTTTGCTACTTGCAGCGGTGTTGCCCCAGGAAAATCATTTCAACTGACAGAAGACCCTGGGATTCTGTCCTGTTTGGAACATCTTATTGTGCTGTTTACTTAAATTTCACATTGAACTTGCTTATTATTTTTCATGTCTTTACAGTTTCTGTCACTGCTTGGTTACGCTTAGGGAGCTAAGATACTCTGTAATGTTTAGGAAAACACGGTCTGGGTTCCATTCCACCCTTCCACAACATTAAACTGTGGATGATAGGGTAACTTCTCCCATGAGCATATTCTTCCCGTCTTTTTACCAGCGTTGCTCAACAATGACGTTACAAAAACATGACTGGCCAGTTTCAGTGGAGCCACATCAGTTACGTCGTAGCATCAAAACGGCGATATCAGATCACACAGTCTGCATTCTGCAGTGGGATTGTAGGTTGTCTTGCAAATATATGCACAGTTGACGCCCAGAAGTCTCATCATGTTGCCAAGTAATTGTTGAGGCGCCACAATTGATTTACAGTGCTGTCAAACCCATGCAAATAGGCTTTGAAAGTAACACAACACTCCCTGGAACAAACTTGAGTTCAAAACAGGAAGTAATGACGCTCTGCTGTGAACTTTACCTTGGCAGGCGGACAAGGCCTTTCAGATGCAACCCCTGATGATTCTCTTGGGAGTTCCATCTTCAGGACATCCTCCGCCATCACGTGGCAAGACAATCATCAAATCCTTCTTGCAGTATGGACATAACTGTGGTACCAACACAAGGCAAAATCTTAATCCCCTAGGGATGGATCAAGGACGTGGTCCAGTTTTGACTTCACCAGAAGGAGTAGTTTGACAGATGTATTCTATTTCATACAGAGAGACATATTAGAGAGATGACACTATCACGTCTGTAATGATGATGCCAAAACCAGCACCTGATTTGTTTAGCTTAGCATCAGGATTGGGAATAGGGGAAAACCGCTAGCATGGCTGTCTCAAAACCCAGCCAAAGCCACAGCTCCAAAGTCACTCATATTGTCTTGTTTGTTTTATTTGTGCCAAATACACTAGTCTGTATTCTTATAGAACAGACACTTGTTATTAAGATTAAATTAATGTCATCATACAGATATTTCTTTCCTCTATAGTCTTGATTTGAATATATTTGGCACTGAGCTAATCCAGAAGTAAGTACTTACATGGACTGGATTACTAATATTGTGATTCTTGGATTATGTTATTGACAGGAAATTAGTAACTGGAATATATTTGTATATTTGTGTCATTCTTTTAACTATAGGCTAAATGTGTGCTGTGTAGTTGTGTTATGTACAAAGAGAAAAATACAAATATATAAATATGGTAAATATCTGCTCTGTATCAGCAAATATTCCAGATTAAGCAGATTGGAGGCAAGAAAAAAAAGATCTAAATATAATAATACCATAGTTAACATTGGCCATTTGTTTAATATTAATAATCATTTGTCTAAAATCTACATTATCTACATCTCAGAATTAATTGTGTAAGCCCTCACTTGGATCTTTCATATCACATCTGTGAAGCTATTTGAATACTGAGGACGCTGTCTTATAAGTAATGCACCGCCACGAACACCATCATCTCTGTTTAATGAAGGACATTCAATTTAATTTAGCCAAAACCCAATAAATATGGAACCTGTTATTAAGATAAGTTGGACTTCATGAGAACAGACATCCATGCAGAATTAAGCACTTTCATTATAATTACATCAATTCCTGAAATAAGTATGACTTGATTTCCCCCCCACACACACACAGGATAGGCGCGCTCTGAATGATTGGCAGCCGAGTCCAAATCGATTCTTGCAGAGATCTTGTAATCTTTTCATGCAGAGATGGTTGCTTTGACAGCTCCGTCGAGTTATGGAGGTCGGACAGATGCTCTAACGAAGCCAAGGTCGGAGTCAGGGCTCCGGGTGAACACATCCCAAAAATGTACTTAAAATCAAACACCAAGATGTCAGCCCTCGTGTCTCAGAATACAAACCGTCATTCAAGTGAATTTAAATTCATTGTATGTATCATGATTTTAATTGCTAATGTCGGGGCTGAGTGAAGTGAGGATGAATCCATTTTAAATCTACTGTATTTCTCAGACTTTTGCATCGACCGGTCTTGTTCAAACACATGAAGGTGCTGGTATTTTCTCTGAAGCTTGACCTCGGTGAACGCAGATATTCCCAGTGAGGCCGGGTGGACTGTATCAAAAGAGAGAAAGTTCAACTCCAGGTAGAAACTGTTTCCACGGGTGTTTAATATTTCAGCGGTTTATTTTAACTGAGTTTGTGCTCATAAAACATGTTCAATAAGGCTGCATTATTCAAGGTTCCCTTGTTTGTTTTCAGAATTACTGTCAGTAGTCATTAGTCTTCATTTATTTTCCTCATTGTCCCCCTGAGCAGAAAGCGCAGGATTCGGCCCCCAACAGCGTGTGACTCATAGAGCAGACAAAGGCCATGCTGAGGTAAATCTCCACTCCTTTTAAACATATAGCTGCCTTGACTCGGCGGCTCTACAAAGTCGGTGAATTTCCTGAAAAAAAACATCATGATATTTAGAGGGGGTGTTTTGTTTTTAATGTACACTGAATGCCGCTAATGTATGCTATTAGAATGTGCAAATGGTCATACTGTGGTAAAATCAATGTTAATTCATTTATCGCTGTTAGAACTGACAAGGAATACAGGCCCTTTTATAACCAGGCATTTTGACTGGTCATAGCAGGAAAAGCAACGGTGTGATTATTAATACTTATAATGAATGTATTTTTCTATTGGGTGATTAAGTTACAGAGCTCTTGTGTGTGATTCATGCCAAGTTATTGGCGTGGCTTAAGGCTCAGCCGTACTATCGTTTGTAAGAGCTAAATTTTGCCGAAAAAATAACTAATTTCAGGGGAAATGCAGTGGATTCAGTTAGTGGTGAGGTGAGAGCAGGAAAATTGTCCATTTAAAGTTTGACTCCTAAATGGACATTATATGCATGGTTCAGGCTTTCCATTGCCCCCGTACTTTGCGACCCTGGCCCTCCTTCCAAAATAAAAGATTCGTGGGAGGTATTGGTGCACCTTTAGCCGTTTACCTACAATGGCCCCACCTGCATTAAAATTTAATGCTTTGCTCCAATCAGTGGTATCCTAATCATGTATTCATTCTCCAGCAGTGCTGGGCTCTGCCATGGCTGTCTCCTCCAGAGCATTGGTGATTAATCCAGAAACAGTCTTGTGATTTGTCCAAATTTGCATTAAAAATCATCCAAAAAATCACCAACAACACAAACAAGGCCATGATCAGTGACGGTAATTAACTGAAATGAAGCCTAGACAGTGTGGCCATCATTAACAGGGAAATAAGATATAGAGACCAGAACCAGCTTTTGTACCAGGCTTTGTTTACTTTGTAACTTTGGCATTTTAACACGGGGTCTTACAGGGATTGACACGATTTGGAGACAGCCACAAGAGGTGATTCAAGCAACTGCAGATTTTGGCACTTCTGCACTGAAATCACTTTTCAGCCCTGGAGGCTGCCGCTTGGGTTCACCAAGGCATTGAATTATTTAAACAACACTCATATAACAATACTTTTGGCAGCAAGGCACGTTTTGTATTCAAGTTCATTATGTCAGTTCTGAGAGACAACTAAAATAGTTGAAGAGCAGTTAGCCGCCTCCACATTGCTAAATGTTGTCCTGAGATCTCAGGTTCCTGTCGTTTGGGAACCACCATGTCAGGGTTAAAGGTGCACTATGTAGTTCTCGGGAAGAAATTATAATCAAAGGGGAAACATTTTCATTGACTGATTTTTTCTGCCTAAACAAGTAAAAAACAAACCCTTTGTTTTGATGACTGAATCGACTGTATAAAAAAGTGACCTTCAACAACAACACAATTTCATACTTTCGACTTTGTTTATATGAGGCGAACCCTGCCACCTCTTTTCACCTATTTTCCTCTGAGGACAGCTTGTTTATTCACTTATGGAAAACATAAATATTTCTGAGTTCGTATGATTACTTCATTAATATTGTAAATATTAAAATTACTAGCATAAACATAAGAATTTAATCTCCAAAACTACATAGTGCCCGTTTAAATGGAATCAAATATTCATAATTGAAAGCCAAATCCAACAGCTGTCTCACCATGTCCCAGGCCATCAAACACTGTAAGGCATTTAATTACATTATGTGATAATTTATAGCTAAATTCTCCAAAAGGATGACAAATTAACCTTGCAACCAAGGGATTAATTATCCAAAATAATAGCGGCGGGGCCTTACCAGGTTAACTAAACAAGTTGAATTAAATTTGAGCAGGGACTGCAGATCACAAGGGAATATTAAATAATATACCTGTTAGGCTGCAGTTACGTTACAAAGCACGCTGTTCCCTTTAAACTTTAGGAAACTGATCACAGATAAGTGGATCAACCATGAAAAAAGACAAGAATGTCAAATTAAACGTGACTTTGAGCAGAGGTAATAAAAGTGAACAGCATCTGCGTTTCCCAAATGACTTTTAGAAAGCAAACCCACCGAGGTCTGCTGATGAATTATCTAAAATCAGCACCAGAAACATAAAAGTCTGCTTTTAAAGACTTAATCTCTACAAAAAAAATAAAAAAGCACTTCATTCATTTTGAGCTGATCTCCAATTCATATTCACTTAAGCAGGATGTCAAACTCAATTTTAATCAAACAGCAACACAGTCTTTGGCTGCTTGCCAACTTTTTCTGAAGGGCAATTTAAAGCTGTCAGGACCAGTGAGATGCACCTCGTACCTGTGTGATTCCTGATAAAAAAAATTAAAAAAAAAAAAATGCTCTAAATTAGCCATGTTTACAAATCAAGGGCTGTCAAGGTGATTAATTACCACCTCCATTTTCGAGATAATATCATGTGACATCTGCCCTCTCCCTTCCTCTGAAGTAGTGGCAGAGATCACTCGTTCTCTTGATTAATTAGAGGAGCCCCATGGGTTAACATTTGCAAGCAAACCTTTATGGCCAGGCGTGTTAATTCTTAAAGCTGCCCTTGAAACACACACATGTGCAATTCCAGGGAGGATGCAGAAGACAGGAGAAAGATGCAGGGGTGAGGCGTTGTGTCAGATTTGACAGCTGACTCCAGGAGCTGCATTAGACACAGACAGGACACAAGCCTTATTATATCACTTTCATCCTCCCTCCCGTAAGGCTTTCTGAAAGAGCGCAAAGAAGGGTGAGATTATAATCTCCTCTCTCAGGATTAGAAATAAAAGAGCAAATCGTATGTAAAGCAGACATGGCTCATCCCTCGTATCACTTCAGCTCTTGTGGTATTTTCTGTTTAATTCTTTCCGATTCTTCTTCTCTCAGTTATTATATACCGCCATCCGTGATGCTGTAGCCATGAGGGGGTGCACTGTAATGGTGTTTGTCAAGTGGAATCCACGAGTTCTCTGAATAGAACAATCATGAGATGGCCACTTTCTTTTTTTTTTTTTTTTTTTTTTTAATGAAGAAATAACACTTACAGAAACTTTAATGAGGGAAACATGTTGGTGTCCTTGCTGAGAAGTTGGAGCTGTGCAGTCTGTCACCTGCAGCTTCATCTAACAGCTTCATCCTGTTCCCTTACTGCCACGGACTATATAAAACTACTCACAATGGACCTGCTGTCAACAAATGCTGAAATTGCTGTGCAGATGCCTTTTTTTTTAATGAACGATAACTGTGCTGCACTCGCTGAACACATTGCGCTTCCTGTGACTAGGCCACTTCAAAATAAAAGTCAAGTCAGGATCAGAATTCTTTTGATAGTCTGGCAAACAAGGACATTTGTGTGTTAAAGCAGCCAATGGACAGTTCGATTTCACAATAAACAATAATAATAGTTAAAAAAAAAATAAACAATGAAATAAAGCAATAAGAAATAAAAATAGACTTGTTTATACATACTATGTATAAATATAAACAGTGTGGCAGTGTAATGTTATTAATAAATATGAAATATGGGTATGAAACCCATTTAAATGCTTTTAGTGTGAAGCTGCAGCTGTAGGAAATACATTTGCTTTTTACACAACGTAGGTGCTGGCCATGAAAATGACACTAGCCATGACACTTTAGTGGCCCTCAGTGCCTTTTCTTGTAAAAACGCAGGAATACCCAGTATTGCCAGTGTTGTCACAAGCTAATTCGTTTAAATTAGCCATACATTTCACCCTCAGAATGCAGACCCTCAAAAACATTGATCAACAGTTTACACAGTGACATTCACTGAAAATAAGTCGAGAACAGAGCTGTCCCACTCATTAGCCTATATCACTGTAATATCATCTTTAAAAGTATGAGAGCATGCAATGAAAACATCTGTGCCAACTATTCATGTAAAATAGCATGTTTTGAGTTTTTACAGATGGAGTCTCCCCTTCATATGCCCCACGGTGGTTTGGTCCACTGCCTACCCGCCCACACACATTAGCGCCCTGTACATGTGTCTGAGTGTGTTGACCTCTGGCAAGTAGCTACTTAAGCAAAAGGACAAAAGACACGTCTGACATTTTTATTTTCTTCTGCCACTCAACAGAATAAAATGCATTTACAGTTACAACCGGGCATTTCAGTCGGTCGAACACATCGAGGTTGAATCTTATGCATCAATGTGGTCGAAGTATTCATACTTTTAACATACTGGTACAACAGCACATGAAGGTTGTCATTCACCTTTCAGTTATTCTGAAGTTTACTAGTAGCTTTTCCTCCATAAACTTTTAAAACAACAGTACTTTTAGCTGCATCTTTGGTGTCCCCTTGAGGAATGGCTATTGAGAAATTGTTGTTTATTTATTTATTGTCCTGCCCAATAGTGATATCAAATATCCACCCTTGTATAGTGCACTTAGCACTGCGAATAGGGGGACGGTTTCAGATGCTGCCATTGAGTGGCTGACCTCAGCAAAGGTGTAACCAGCCAGAATAAATGAAAACACCTGTGTAGAGTCGGGTATATATGGGCTTCTAAATATTAATCAAATTTACATATAGAGATGCTAATAAAATAAGGCTATTCTGCACGATGGGTACTTCGACATTTGAAATGTATAATGTCTCTGTTGTTTTCATTTAGAATGGAGGACTTATACTTGTAATCTCGCATGGTTTACAGTGAGACATCGCACATTTTTCTTTGGGATCTGAACACTTCTTCCACCACTGTGAAAACTATCATTTATACGGTTATTTTAAGCATTCATCCACAGAGAAGAAGTCGAGGCGTGTGTGTACAGCTCCCAACTCTATGCTGTGCTGTCAGTTGTTATGCATCAGGTGCTGTTGAACAAGCCAGTAGTCTATATGAACTTTAATGATTCATCCCTAGATCCCAAGATTTACCAAGAACACCGCATCTTTCACCACCCCCACTTTGCTCCTGATATTAAAAATACAATTACCATATTTCATTACTTATGACAAGCCTTTGAAAGCGCTGATAAACCATGACTGAATTATTATTTCCGCTCTGACAAACAGTCTAATATATTCTACGGCGGTGAATTTCATTTGATATGTCATGACACACTGCATTGCATTACGGTGGCTCTGAAAACAGCCTCGAAACTCAAGCGAGCTTTCATTGTAATTCAATCACATCTCTTATTCAACACTGTCACAAAACACACTATACGTTTTCTAATTATGGTGTGATCCTCCTCCATGTACAAGCCAAATCCCAATGTTATTCCGTCCATAATGGCAAAGTTTGTTTGCCGTGCACACAGTGTACAGAGCAATAGAAAAGACTGAAAAGCCCACTAATTTGTGTCATGTAAAATAGTCCATATGGGCGGTGAGGGATTTTGAAATAATATTGTTCTTTGCTCACAGGATTAAAGCGTAGTCGCAGCTTTGGATATAAACCATGTGCACATCTTAAAATGTAATTAGTCATTAAGATATTTTCTCCGTCTTGCTGTCTCAGCCCTTTGTACGAGGAGGCCTTCTGTTCAATCCTGATAGCAGCTTCATTATGAAAAAGAATACCATTCTCACTTTGATGTTTCACGTCGTCTCACAACTGAAGTAGTTTAGCTGCAGGATCATTTCTTTTATTTACATAAAAACATATGGCATTCCAATTAAATATTTTTCATCTGTGTTTTTGTACACGGCACATGATAATGTCATGATGAATTGTGAAGAAAAAAAAAACACAAAATGTTTACTGATTTTCTTTTTCCATCTGTAAGATAAATCATGCTGCCGTGAATATTTCGGTTTGATGCTGGTGACTCAATGATCAGCCGGCCCTCTCCTGGGCTTAGTACCTTAAAAATAAAAATAATTTCCCCCTGGGATTATTTAAGTATTTCTGATTCTGATTCTGATTCTGATTATATCCACGCTTTCTGTTTGTTCAGTCTGACAAAAACTGCCTTGGTTTCTATGCACACACAGAAATGCTAAAAAGACAGCAAAATGCACACCTATTGGCCTTTTGATTACTAGAGAGAGAAAGAGGGAGAAGGCAAAATAACTATGGCTATGAAGGCTGAGGAATCTCACTGAGGGCCGGAATCACCAAGTAGGATTGTTTTTTTAATTGTACACAGGCCCCTATTTTTTTGTTATTCATAGATCTTTTTATTCAATATTTTCATTAATACATTTAAACTGGAAATGTGAGAATTATTGTTCAGGGCCTCAGCCCAATGACTCCTAAAGTAGTCTCACAGCTCATAAGATCACCATCTATATTGTAGAAACCTTTGATTTTCTCATAATCACATGTGCACTTCGTACTTATGTTAAGGCTACTAGAGCATACAGAGCCCAAAGTACAAGACCCCCGCTCACATAAGATCAATTTTAAATTGTAACTCTTTTCGTTTTAATCACCACTTCTAACGTTAAAGTAAAAGTGAGGACCCTCCTACACAGAGCAAGACATCTAATCAAATACAGCGGACAACACACTAAATGACTGGACAGTATCAGCTGGAGTTCAAGAGTCCTATTAAAACACAGACAAAGTTGTGTGGTCTTTGACGACAACCAGTAGCTTTCACTATTTATATTCTTTAAAGTGCAATTTGGCTGTTAAAAAAGGAAGTTTGAGGTCATGAACTAAGTGAAATGGGCAATGTTAAGTGCAGAGCCCACAGTGAGAATTGGAGGTGAGGTGAACGATGCCTCAGGTAAAGCTGTTTATGTACAGTTATGTGTCCCTCAGACACACCACATCCTCATACCAAAACTGAACAGGTTGATTGCCAGTGATCCCTAAACTATATGTGTCAATGTTCCCAAAACATTGACATATTGGTCGTAATAGGTCGTTTGCACAGTCGACCTATATGGTCTGATGAGGATGGGTTGTCATCGCTTGTCACCCATGTCAAATGCAAGTATCGGTCATGTTTGAAAAAGAACAACTGGCAGCAACTGAAGACATCAGATTAGACATATCACACACTCAACTATGAGTTTATCTGGCGACTGTCAACCACACCTGACCAAGAGTGGGACAGACTCTGTCCTATCATTTGTCATGCCCAAATCGTAATGTGTCACCCCCTTAAAATGGCAATAGACAAGTTTTCTCGCTTTAACTTATTTTGATAAATCCAGGTCACAGTTGTGTAATAAACCTAATAATCTGTATGATGGTGCTACCAACCAAAGTGAGATCACACCAGATTAGAGATGGCAGAAGCGGTCGCCTGTTCTGGTTTGTTGGTTTACTAGTATACTACCGCATGAACACGTGAGGGCAGAGATGAATGCACTTCAGCTGTTATTAATCTTATCATTCACAACCAAACTTCTCCTAGCACGACAGGCCTCTCGTTTTGTCCTCTAGCAATAAAAATGAATAATGTCTCTTACGTCCCGTCTCATGCCTCAACAAATCATATTTAGAAATCATTCTGAGAATCATTTTGACTTGAGGACCACTTCACCAACATGT
Source organism: Sparus aurata (assembly GCF_900880675.1). Classification (NCBI taxonomy): domain Eukaryota; kingdom Metazoa; phylum Chordata; class Actinopteri; order Spariformes; family Sparidae; genus Sparus; species Sparus aurata. Next base: position 28,707,080 of record NC_044197.1, on the reverse strand, counting down.
GACACTTCTTCAGTCTGATTGTAACAATCAGGCAGCGATCACTACCTGAACTCTGAAATACTCAGACTGCCTTCTTGAACGATGATGAATGTGATCATAAGCCAAACACACGTGCTGTTGGATGTGTGATATACTGCGCGGCTATTATAGTGCACTGTAACACTTAGAGACATTGGAATTATCACCATCCATCTGGGGGGGTAGGAGTGTAAATTCTGATAATGAGCAAAAGATTTGAATACCATCTGGCAAAGATGTTTCTGAGAAAAACACCACCACACAGACATAACAGTCAGAACTCATGAATATGTGAATATCTTGAGGCTACATCCGTAGAGAATATTTTTAGATTAAACTGACCAGTTCGACATTTTTATAAAAAATGGGAAAAAAAAAAAAAAAAAAAAGACTTAGACGGATGCCATGTTGTTAAAAAAGTATGATCAACGGAAACAAAGACTGCTGTCTCTGGTATTAAACAGTCGCAGTGGAGCTAAATGTTTGTGTCAATAATTGATTGCGTACACCCAGCACAGAGCTAATCAATACATTGCTTGCTGTGTCAGGTGACTGATGACTGGCCTGCTTTCCTGAAGCAAATTACAAACTCTTATTTATTATTTATCAACTGATTTCATTTATTTTCAGGCTTTGGGGTCCTGATGCATCATTTACCAGGTGACTAGGTTGAAAAAAAGGAGAAAAAAAAGAGCAATACAAGCCTGGGAGTACAAGCCTTTAAATTGATTGTATGTCTTTAAAATCTATGACAGCATGCTGGATTGGCGCTTTATTAACTGGTTGGATTCTGCATGGTTTGGTATAAATTAAAACATTACAAATCATAACAGTTTTGTTTATTTATTAATCGTATTTTTTTATTGTAATTGATTATCAAATTCCTACCCCAAACAATGATTGTAACTAAGCAACAACTTTTTGGATTTCTCCATAAAGAACAAATCACAGAACCCTCAAATCTATCAGTTGTCATTAATATGAGTAGACATGACCTGTCATTTCCAATATGCCATCTCCAGCTGTGGGGATTTCCCTTGTGTTACTGTGCGATTATAAGACTATAATTATAGCTCAAAATATTAGTATTAATATGCAATTCATAAAGGTTATCATCCAGACCAGTGTTAGTCTCTCGACCAGTGAGAGGACCTCATAGTACAATAACATAGTTACGTAGGTACAATAGCATAGTGAAACCCATTCCTGATCAGGTAAGAGTGGCTCTATAAACACACATATAAATTCGATGAAAATAATTATTTGCAATTTATTTAAAGCATTAGCAAAATTGGAATATGTTCAGTGACCAAACAGTAAAACATACAGAAACCACGAACAACGACTTTATGATCGAACATTTTGCCACAGTGACAACAACAACTACACATAAACCAAACTATGATGACAAGACATTACACAAAGACAAGGAGGATTGGGGTTGGACCAAGTGTAACACAATACATCATGAATGGATGAACCTCAAAACAGACTGCGCTTGCATCATTCAAAGCTGAGAGTATTGAAAGTAAACCAAAAAAGTTTGGACCTGGTGAATGTTATCCTAGCCTACGCTTGCTTCACCTGTAAACCATCAACTATATTATCTGTACACCCGACAAGGGTGCAGGAGAAGGAGGATGAAGAGAGAGGAGGGGTTGCAGTGATTCTCCAGTCGGCCTTTGTTGCCATGGGTTTCTGCGTCTCTCGCTCTTTCTCCATTTCATGCACACTCTTTGGTAAATTGTGCAGGCTGAAGCTGAAGTTGAAGTTTCTTCATTCCTGGCTTTGTGGAGTCAGAAATCAATGGTGCAGCAGGCCTGTGGTGCACCATGCATGCTGCTGTTGTAAGCATGCAGCTGAAGTCCGGGCGAGGGCCAATGTCACATATTCACAAATGCATGATATACATTATTAATTCAGTATGAAATGTTACGAGTGGCAACTAATGAGCATTACATACGTTGATGTATTGATACATTAATATCCTTGAAAGGGCACAATGACAGAAATTTAAATATAACACTGATTGTCCAAGGATAGTTCCTTCTTTCAGTTGAATGAGAAAGAATGCAGTGTAAGTTAACAGACAAGCATGTAGATTAGCATCTATACAGGCCACGGCACCCTGGGGTCCGAGGTCCTGAGAGGGCAGTTCACACTTTTTTGTGAACTCTGGGCCATGTCTGAAGAGGTGGAATTGATGGCAGTTTAATCAGATAGGCCGGTACCATCCTGTTGTGTTGAGAGCCATTTCAGATTAAAAAGCAATTCTTTCACAACTTCACACTATCAATCAAATCATCAAATGGCAAAGAACAACGCTTCATTACCTGGCCATTAACTGTGATTTATCGGCTAACATTAGCGACTGATGCTCCTACCCTGCCATTCTGCACTGATATTAAAGGGGCTGCACCAAATGCATCAAATTTGCTGATGGACTTTAGTTACATTTTGGGTGTAATATTCCACCCACGGGCAATGCACCATTGAAATACATCAAAATGCTGGATTGTCTTGCACAATCACCAATGACAATGTATCGTTAGCCGGCTAGCAAGTTAGCTACCGAGCCAACAACAAACAAGTAGCAACTGTTTTGTGCTTAGTCACCAACAGCATAGTTGAAAAAAAAAACATCACTAACGAAAAATACGTGGCGTCCCTGGCCATTTTTAAGCTTTAGGCAAAATATTTCAATGCTCCATCTTCAAAATTGCATTCTAGTTATGCACACGGCCACAGATACACACACAGCCACACACATGCACACACAGCCACACACGTGCACACAGCCACACACGTGCACACAGCTACACACACAGCCACAGCTACACGCACACACTATCGGACGTCAGGTGGACAGTTACTTTATGAACCATCATTTAACAAGTGTGTGGAAACAAAATGCAACCAGTTCAACGAGATGCAACTGTAGCAAAACCAGCAATAAAAAATCAGTTCCACTCACCAATGACTTTCAAACAACAAGCACTCCCAGCAGTAGAACCTCTTGTGTCGAATTGAGCCTGTAAGCCAAGTGTATCGATCCCAGTTGCTAGCCCGAAAGAGTCGCATATAGCCTGCTTTTGCAGGTTGACTGAGCTCAAGGTGTTTGGGTGTTGGGTGGCCTTTTTTAACAATGTCAATTTTTTTATTAAACGGTCATCTTGAAAAGGGCACTGAAAATAAATCTGCGGCAATATCATCTCCACCTGTTGCCATTTTCAACGTCGGCTATCAATCACAACTCGCTAGTTAAGCTAGGTCTCACGTGACTAAGCATTGCGCAAGCGGGCCTTCTGACCATCCAATAAAAGGACGTGAAAATGCCAGCGTCACTGGACACCTGTTAGATGGCCTCGGTGTTGCCAACTTGAAATCTTTATTGGTTAAAGCAACAGTTTCAGTGCCACTTACTTAAGCTACAGGCACCAGCACTTTCGATTCTGAAGGCGTCAAGGGCAGATTTCTTTGACTCTGGCAACACATGATGGCTGAAATATGATTGGATAAAAGCGCTTACCTAAACATACACTAGTGGAAGCAGCACAACCAAGAGAAAAGCTATTACATGAAGAGAATAGACTATTGGAAATAATTCAATACATATTCATGGAAAAAAATATATTAAAACATAAGTCGGTGATTCTGATAGTGTTTAGGCCAGCAGAGAAGGCCTTGCTGGCCCTGACAGCCCACCACTGGTTTTATGCTCAATCACCGATAACATTGTAATGTTAGGTAATGAGCAAGTTAGCTGCTTAGACCCCAGCAAAGTAGTCACAACCGTTAAATGCTCAATCACAAATGACATTGTAGTGTCAGCTAACTTGCAAGTTAGAAACCAAGACCCTAGCAAACTAGAAGCTATTTTTTTTATACTCAATCACCAATAACGATGTAAAGCTAGCCAGCAAGCAAGATAGCTACCAAGACATCAGCAAACTGGTAGCACTTGTTATATGCTCAATTACCAACCACCAGTTATCATGACCATTGGTTTTAAGTTAAGTGCCTCTGAAAAACCTCTGTTTGACACCTCACCCCTACCCCTCTATCCCAATAAGAATTTGGACACCCTACGCCTGGACATGAACCAAGGGATGGGGCTAAATTATAGGGGCAATGGTTGTTTTGGGATTGGGCCAGAATTTTCTAGTGACAGTCATAATTTCTAGAAATGTGGACTTTTTTTCAAATGAAGAAAGGAGAGTGGTAAATCTGGCCTCATTGTCATTGTAAATATGTGCCATGAGAGTACAAGAATGGAAAGATGCATAGCAACAGTAACCAAGGGGGGTTGGATTTGATGTTCAACAATTTGATGCTAAAGAATTTTGTCTTCCAGCAGACTTCTCAGAAAAAAATAACAGTTCGATGAAACTATTTACACGCAAAGCCTTTTTAATTCTTTTTTTTAACCTTTGAGAAAACTTGACCTGCTCCACTGTTGAGACAGACAGAGCTTAATGAGACTGACCTTTGAGGATGGAGAACTGAACTCATCCTCAGCATATTAATAGCAATGAACTCTGACCTTAGGATTCAGGATGCCATCGGAATCGGATCTCGTGCTTTCCTCCTCGACTATGACTCACCCATCTTCAAGAGGCCCTCTATTCGTTTTGACACAATGACAACTCACGGCATCAGGCTGAGTACATGTAGCCGTTGAAGCCGGACTCCCGGGAGGTTTGTGGTGGCTTTAAGTGTTTGCTGCTGCAGCGGATCAATGCAGCATGACTCTCACGTACACAACACACGGGCTGAGATGTTTCTGTCAGGAGCTGTGTTTCTGTTGTGTTCGAAGTTAGGAGTTAACTAAGGGAACATTGCCCGCTTTGAAACTGAGTCAACATTAATGCGTCCATTGCGTAATCGAGTCGCTGAGGTGGGTCTCTCATGTGCCCGCGTCTGTCGGTTTGCACATTCAGTGATGAAGATCACAACCCTCCAACCATTCTGCCTGCAGGTCCCCTCACTGCTTGTTCAGACATCAGCGTGAAGTACAAGAGAAGTGTGTGAACCGCATAAAAAGTGGTGGCAGTGGGGGGGGGGGGATGAGTTGTTTATAAAAAGGTAGAAAAACCCCTCCAGGAAGATTTCAATCTGATGTCAAAACAAGTCATATACAAACACAGACTCCCAGGTATGCAGGGATTCATAATGTTGTAATAAATATTGTCTCTTGCACACCATCTCCAGGATATTTGAACATTTGTCAGACGCTGTGCAATACAAAAAGCTTAAAATCTATAAATTATACCGCATCCATGTGTAACTGTGTGACTATGGAAGAATGATGGTGGATCTGTCCCCTGATGTCTATGGTGCAGGAAGGATGACGCAGCCCCACAGGACTTGCTCACACTCTTTAATCTGGCATGAAAACAACACACAGTCCTCAATAACAGTGTTTAAGGCAACTGTAAGCTCTCAGGTCCGTGTAGCAGGGAATAACAGGACAACTATCTACAGTACTATAAAACATTACAGCTTTCTTTCTCGTCGTGTTTATGGTCGCGTGTATGTGTCCTTTTTTTTGGGTTTATTTGGATTCCACAGATCAATCAAAGTACATTCCGATTTATATTTGAAAACATTTCCTCTATCCAGTTCATGAAAGGTTCAATACTACACCCTGGTGCCCTATATATACACAACTAATTATTACATTTTTGTTTTTCTCTATGCAGATGTCAGTTCTTCTATATATATTCTAACACTATATAATTCAGGTTTTTGTCTACATTCATAGCCACTCCTCATCCACTCTCATTTTTTATATACATATATAACTGAATTTATATCTGTCTAATTCACGGTGTCCTCCTTTATAAGGGTTGATCCACGTTTCGCACATGGCAGTTATGTAGAACGCTCGTGCAAACGGGCTTCAGTATTCCTTGATGTCGTTGAAGTTTGATTGCAGGCTGCTGCGGCTGAAGTGGATTATTGATCATCTGTTAATTATCTGTATCAAGAGTTTGATACACTGTTCCTCTGTGTAGTAGCAGCTATTATCATTTATGTTACGGAAGAAATTATTGTCCGGATTGATATCGTTTTTCCATGGCCTGTAAATTGTGGTGACTGTTTAAGAGCGCATTTTATTGATCTGGGAAAAATAACATAATTCATATCAAATTGAGATGGTTACCTACCACTTGACCTTCCACTTCGGTTGAAAGATGGTCATTATTCTCACAATGTTTTTGGAATGTTTGCAGCCTGTTGCGCTGAAGTTTGTTTTCTCCCCTTGAGATGTGAGGGCATGAGCCACCCTACTCTGCCTCTGATTGGTTTTTACTTGGTCGGCGATTACCCTGTGTTCCATCTTAAGCCTGTTCCAGTGTCCTCCTGTGTCTCCCCATGGTCTGTTCCTGTTTTTTGTTTCATTAACTTCACCTTTTGGATTTCGGCTTTCATTATTTATTATTTGGGGTAGGTATTTTAGGTGTTATCACATAACATCAGTGACCAACAGTTATTTTTTTAGGCTATTGTCTTCAGTTTAGTTTTTCTGTTGTTAAGTAAAATGATTGGTTCGGTCACTAGGCCTTAACAAAGATTAGCAAACATTCATTTATACATAAGTCACATATGTTTTTGTGAGCCGTTTATCCAATGTTCTCTTTTACAGTAGAAACCTGTGGGCTTGGGGCTTGGTGCCACAGAAGGTCTTAAACTTTGGCTTCCACATCTTAACACATGGTTGGTTTTGGTCTTTTCCTGGAATTTGTTGACAATAAGAAAAACATTGAAAGAAATAACAGTCTTTAAACTGAAGTTAACATACTTAACGATTTGGTCAGTGCCATTGATGATTAGTCCTGAGAAGACTTTAAGGATTCTTTGTGACAGTCACTTGTATGCATACTGACCAATCCAGCTAACCTGACCAGGGAAACTGCCTCAGGGAGGAGAGGAAAGAGATCCAAGATGGGAGCCATGCAGACCCAGCTTGGACTAAAGGCTACTCCTGGCTAAAATTCATTCACAGATAAATGAAATGGACAAAACTGGACCAGCGACTGTTGTACCCACATCTTCACAGACGCCTGTCTCCATTTTGCTTCGTGTTAAGATGCAGTCAAAGTGGATTGAAATGTTTATCTGATATCTAATTTTTAACCTGAAGATGCCAACCATATCACCATCATCATTGTCATCATCTTCATCATCACCACCTGAAAATGAAAGTCCCTGCAGCCAGTTGACATCTTATGGAAAGCCTTCCTGCAGAAGTGAAGGATGTAATATCAGCAAATTACAAAGGTATTGATGAAGCAGTGGTTTGTTCTACAATCACATATAGTCGAGTTTCTTCATCTTACAGCTAATATCTGTCCTCATCTAACAGTCTAAAGTTAAGTCTAGTCTAATTTGATGTTTTTATGATAGTACAGGTAAAACATTTTTTTCCACCATTTGTATGCATTCGATTTTTATTGAATGATGACGATAAAGCTGACCATGACCATGTTCTTGACCAGTGTAAATAACCTTGGTGTTATTGTTCAGTATTTCTGAAGGTAATGAACGAATATGAGCTCCCAAGACATTTAAATAAATATTCAAAAAGGCCTGGTCAGTAATAAAGAAGACATCTACTGTGCGGAGATGTGTAGGCGGACTTGCCGACCTATGACACACGTCTGTCTATATGACTCAGGGCAGAACAACACATTTCCGTGCATTTCTTCACCGCGCACACTGTGTAATTGAAGTGGACAGCTGAGTGAGGAATGGACCTCTAGAGACCTACTAGCAGTAATCAGGAGGTGTCTGGTTCAGATCCCATGTGGAGTGGGCCAAAGTGGCCCAAAGTGGGAGCCATTATCTGACCTCTCTTCCACAGATGCTCCTGAAAACGATGGCTGTAGGGGGAAACTATCACTGTGGGTAAATGCACCATCCTGCAAGTAAAATAATGAATTTTCTCTCAGAGGTGGTGACAACTTTATGCACTGCTATTTGTCTGCAAGCGGCGACAAACAAGACAAGGGGCAGTCGCGTGGCTTTATGTTCTCCAGGACAAGAGAGACACACTGTGGCGGTACTTAAAGACCCCCGGAGGCTGTTTGATACGAGGAGGCAGGATGGAGTGTGATGTGATGACACCTCTCAGCCACCAGTCTCCCTCTCTTTGTTTGTGCTTGTATCTCTGGGTGTTTCCTTCCCTTCCTCTGTCTTTGTCCAAGCTGCCCCTCTCATTCGAGTCTCACAGAAACTATGTTTCAAAGGCTGTCATGGAGACAGGAAGACTGGGCGTTGGTGGACAAAGGGAGGTGGGGGGGAGAGGTTGGGTTTGACATGCTGCTGATGGTGGATGTGGAGACGCGGTGGTGAATCTCAGCTTCACACCAGCTCTAACTCCCATGTTTTTTAACTTATCTCAGACGTTATTTCACCGTGTAGGTGAATTCAGTTCAGTTTTAATTTCTAAGGCTGTCTCCCATTTCCACATTTTTGGTTGAAATATCCCCCTATGAAATGAACCCTTCAAAACCTTAATACTCAAAACTGATTTTATACTAATACTAAAATGAGTTTTGACCAGATGTCAGGGCATCTCCTGCTGTGTTTGTGGAAACAAAAACGGATATTTTAAAAAGGCAAAACTTGATCTTTTCCCGACCCTTAAAAACGACAACTTGAAAACGACAATAGTCCCAAGGTTTCAACATATCCATGATTTTTGCAGAAACATGCGTTGCCAACATTTATTCTGGTGTTTGATTGTGTTTTCTCATCCAGAGCCACAGTCTGTGGTTACGTTTAGGTTACAAAAGGAAAGGGGATCTTTATTTTTGGTTAATATCAACACATCTTCTTCAAGTCATGCAGACTTAAACTGGGACCTTAGTCTAAACTGTAACTTGCCAGATATTGTTATTAACACTGTTTCCTTACTCTTGTGGTTATTTTGAAAAAATAAAGATAAAAATCAATAAAAACATTACTAGACAGGGTTGACAATGACAACAGAACTGGCACAAAGCTTTCACTATGACTACAGGACTGCAACTTCATTTAATCTCCTTGTATCTCGTTCTCTTCTATTTTAGCAATCCATTAGATTAAGACCAGCATATACAGTATAGAGCATAATAGAATCACATACTGACCCAAACATAGAATAGACCTTCACATAAAAACTTGGGATTTAAAGAGTCAATGTGGCAATTTCTTTCCAGCCATTCTAATATTGCACAGGCGATATTTATTTTATTGTGTGAAAAAGTAATTAACCACAGTCACAGTGTCACAACAGGAGCCGTGTGTCAATATTTGACCGGAGACAGCTGCATTTTCTGTCTGCTTAACATTCTCTTTGATAGATGGAGAGGAGGCGAAAGTATTAACTGCAGAGACCTCAAGTTGTGACTCGCATAATGACACGAGCACATCTGACAAATAGACATCCTCCGCTGGTGTATTGAAATTCATAAAGCATACATATCTTCTCAGTTAAAACTTTTCAGTTTAAAGTGTGGGTGGAGGTAAGTGGGTAAGTGGTGTTTGTGTGTGTATCAGTGTGTATGTGAATGAGTTCAGCTCTACTTGCAAGGTCCCGATGTCCTTCCATCATCTGCTCGAAGTCTTTGTGAGGCTTCTGAGGGGAAACAGAATCAGATTTTGTTGAATCACATGGCAAATTGGCATTAAATAAATTGGCAATGGCAACTTTTTTTGCTTTAAATCAAAATTCCTAAAGTAAATACTGATTGCACAGTGTAATGGCTGTAGAAAATTCAAACCGTCCAAGTACAGATTGATTTCCTACAAACCTCGCTTTCTCTATCCTATTCGGTCTGCCGTCGGATCAGGCTGGATTTTTGCCAGAAAAACGAAGGATGAAATACGGCAGAAAGGAAACGTGTCTGCCATTGTGCAGCCAAAACAGGAAGAAGTGTTGTTTTACTCAGTCACCATCCCTATGTGATGGTGGAACAACTGGATTAACTGTGAAAACTCTGCACTGCGAAAGAAAAAGAACCCAAAGCAAAGAAGAAGAGGGTGAGTGATAGAGTGATAGAGGTCTTCACTTGATGGAGAGCGCACTGGTGTTGTGTCGAAGTGTGTCCCCCCGCTGATATATGGTTTCCTATACCATCAGGACTTGAGAAACTTCAAAAGCGGCATTCGTTCCACTAGAACAGTAAGTCACAAAACCTGCCAACTTATTCATTCAATAGAGTCGAACTGATCCTGAACTATTATCGAACACTGAACTATTTGGGCCAAAAATACTAAGTGAACTCACATATTAAAATTAAATTAAACTAAAACATTTTATATCTATATTTTTTCTATACATGTATATTGTGATTTACACTCAGATTGAATTTAAAGATTCAAAGTAAAAGTATGGTCTTTTTCTGTTTTGGCTCTGCAGTGAACAACACTGTGGTGAAGTTGTGGGTAGGTTAAGGCAAGGAAACTACTCGATTGCAAGTTTAAATTTGGGCAAAGCTGGCACTGTTGGAAATTGGAAATTAAACTTTTCTGGAGCTCCATAAACATAACAAGATCATTTGTTTGGGATGGTGGGGTAGTTTATCCTCCACAGGCCATTTAGAGAGTACTGTTCCCTGATGTGTGCATCAAAATAAAGAAATGACTCACAAACACATGGAGAACACGTGTAACAGCAGAATGCTTTTGTATCTGGGTCATTAATTGAGCGCCAATGGTAGCCACCCATTGTAGGCGGAACGGAGGATAAATGCGGCAGCTCTCCCCGGTGCTTTCTCTTTGCGCTCCTGTCTGAGAAGTCCGGAAGTTTTGGCTCTCGGCAGGTAGGACTGTACTCTGCTCATTGTTTCCACGTTGCCAGGTGTTGATCCCTTTGTTTTTATAGCACATGTATTTTTTGCTGCAGAGCGGCTGAGCTGACTTGCCCCGCTTGGTGTGCGCTGGTCCTGTTGGGTTGCGGTGGTAAGTGTCCTCTCTGTCTGCAAGATCTTGGTCAGTACACTTTAAAGCTAACGTTGGCATGGTTGCAGGTAAATGCCGGTAGCCACATGTGTCTCTCCCTCTGTCACCACCGTGTGTGTGTGTATCCGATCCATCCAAAAGGTATGTTGTAGTTTTACTGTGGCGCTTGAAACCAGTATGGTAGGCTCTTTGAACTTTGTTCTTTTTAGATGAGATACAGCCATTGGGCCGAACGATCCATGTGACAATAGAAAAGTCACGATCAGCTGACCTCTGCTGCTTTGTCTGCTGCTTTGTCGCAGCTCTGTCGGCTGCTGAGTTACCGCTGCTTTGCAGCTGATAAGCCACTGTTATCTTTGTTACAAATGAAATTGCCTTGCCTTTTAATGACTACACAAAAACGTACACAAAATCTTCACCAGACAAAAATAATATGCAGTTGTTATTATTATCACTGGTTGATGTCATTTGATTTAGCATTTCTAACCAAAAGTTGTGCTGGCTTCACAATATCTTTTGAGCTTTTCCCATGTGAGAGTCTTTGAACATCCTACATGTCAGCTGTCTGTGTGAATGGACAGTACATGATTGATAATATCTACTGTCAAACAGCTACAGAAAGAAAGCTGGCAGCGACTGTATGAACAAGTAAAGAGACTGAGAAGAACGGCTGACTGTTTTACTAACTTCAAGTGTCACTGTCTTTTTTAACACTATTTGTCTTATCGCTGCTTAATGAAGAAAATTAGACTTATACAGTGTTTAACCACTGTTAACCGTTATGTCACAAGCGACTCTCTGCAGGCCTTCATATCTGCTCTGCTCACAGAGCAGCTGATTTCAAAAACTCGAAGGACAGAAAGGGAAAAACTTAATGTAACTACATTAATATCAAAGCCTCTAAAATGATGAATATACAGCTAATATAATTGACTTAGAACAACAGAAGGAGGATAAATACAATGGTTCAGTTTAACCAGGATAAAGATCCACATTATCTAGCTGTATTTTCAAATACACCAAGCTTATGAATAAAAATAATCTTATTAAAATAATAGATGTAGTTTAAGGGACAGTATATGTATAACGACTTCTGTTTGTGTTTCTGTTGTATGTCTTAAGTCTGATAATAGTCCTGATAATGTCATTGTGTGTCATAGTGATGTCATCAGGGTTTTTAAATGGAGAGTCTGAACTACAAACTATGATGCATAGTTAAGAGGAAGCTGACACGTACCAGACAAGAAGGATCGAATGTTTTAAGAGCCCAACTCTTACTGGTGGCTAAAGCTGGAAAAAAAAATGTTTTATATTACGTTTATAATTTTCAGGGAGAAAGAAGTAGCCTAGATCGAGAATATGAACAACACAGTTTTACCAAAATAAAAAATGTCTGTGTGCAACAGGGTCCAAGTTACAAAAAATGATCAGCATTTTATCAGATTAATGTCAACGATGGAGGAAAGAAAAGACAGCACTCAGACAAACATACTGAAGTTCATTGCTCTGTGTGACATTTTGCAAACATTCAAGTCAGGACACCAAATCGCAATACTTATCATTCAGGCATTCAGAGCTGTGTGGTTTGTCCCGTTTGTCCTAGTGGTGTTGCCGTACCCTGCTATCCGATTGGCCAATACGCTCAACCAATTATTCGGGGATACAATGGTGATTGGCATGCCCCCAAGGCCCGCCCCCTTACTGACAAAAACGCCCATTAAAAAAATTCACTCGCGCGCGCGAGCAGAATGAAAGTTTTCCCGAGCGAGGAGAGGAGAGTTGCGCGAGCGAGCAGGGGAAAGTATTGCGAGCAGACTCTGCGCACGCTCGAGCTGTTTTTCTCGTCGCAGGCCACAATATTGCTCCAGGGGGCAGAGATGCAGGATGAAAAATAGCTCGCCAGTGCTTGGAAAAGTGCTCGGGGAAAAAAATGTGCTCGCAGGTGTTTGATTTGCGCGAGTGGATGTTTTACTGTGCGCGCGCGAGTCTCAATGCGCACGCGCGATTTATGGCAGTATTCTATGCCCATACCCGGGTGACTTATGATATTTTGTTTGGACCCCTTCCCTCACTAGTTTCTCCACACCAGCGAGCCTCAGACTGAATAGTCTCTTTTTTACAATTTGTGTGGGCGGTGCATTGTTTCAATAATAAAGTGTATTTAACTGTGAACCACGTCTCATGCCTAACGAGTGACCTTACTTGCGTGTCCTGAGATCAATTGATTGAGTTAAATCTTTGGGTGAAAGTCCCAAGGTGGCGTTGTTGCAGTCAGTAGGCTACGAGTGGGACCCGTCAGCCCTACTACCCTTTGAACACAGGCAACTTGATATTACTGTGTATTGTGTCCTCCCTACGCTTGCCACAAATGCAAGAGACTAACCTTTTTAAGAATGGCCAAAATTGATAAAACAGAAGCTGTGATATCACAATAAACCCACCTTACATTTCAAGGTTACACATGCAACATAGTGTCTTCTAAACTCCACACCCCTTCCAAGTAATGCTGGCTATTGGTTATAAAAGTCCAATAATGTCATCAGGGGTTATCTGATTGGTAACCCACCTGACAAGTAAACTGTGGCATCTCCCTTTAATTATGAAATAAAATGTCTCATCTCCCCTTTTGTCTCAAGACGTGCACAAAGAACAGCATGTACACTATTCTGAGCTCTGTCAATCTGGTGTTATGAACTACTGTCTCTCTAAAACGAGGACTGTGATTAGTGTCCAGGCTGCCAAGGAGTAATTCTGCTCCAGAGGGGTTCATTTGCTCCTCAACACCCACTGTCATTAAACCCCAGTGCCCAGTAAAGCGATTATTCAGCGATAAAGTTTTAATTGTGCGGTTGTCTGTGAAGAAGGCGGGGGGGGGCGATAATTAGTGGTCCTGGTGAGAGCACAAAGGACCTGGGCAGCAACGGCGACGTGTCTCGAAGACAAGTGTCACACTGAAGACAAGTGTCACACTGAAGACGAGAAACTTAACAGAATTTGGCAGCAGGCGCTTTTCTTTTTTCTCCGCCCAACAGAATAATTATGAGCCAATAATAATGACCACCACATGTGCGCTTGTCTTTTTCCTATTAAGCGCCACTTTATTTGGATATGTGTGCGGGCTCTTGTGATTTAAAAAAAAAAGAACCCATTCCAGTTGAGTACGTTAGCGAGATCGCTGAGCTCTATCTAATGGCACACATGTTGGCAATGTATGATTCTGCAGCCCACGGATATGTTGCTTTACATTTCCATATGTTACGACTTTATGTTCATTTGAGCAAAATCTTTTAGTTTGATGTCGTGACAACGCTGTGCTCATGGTCTGGTTATGTTTAGGCTCAAAATCCACTTGGTTAGTGTTCGGAAAACATGTGGCTTAAAAAACTGTTTTAGCTGCCTTTTTATCACTGAAAAAGTTTGTCTTAACGTCTTGTTAAAAATATCCAGTGCCTTCTCAAATGCCATCTTCAACAGCGGCTGCTGGTTTGGCTGCCTTCTCTCACTAAGCAGTCAGACCACCATCTTCCCTCCACCTCCTGATTTGAAAGTCAGCTCATACACTGTATATGTTATGTGAACTTGATATCACAATTAATGTATAAATGCCAATATTATACGTATGACATGTACACATTTGAACGTATGCATGGTTTTGCTGAAACAAACTGCCAAAATATTACGATAGAGACCAGGTTTGTTCTTTCTACAGACTTAGTCAGAACACCAGTGTCCCATGTGTTGCAAGTATTATGTTTGGCTTTTGGTGATTCATTTCATAGTGTCTGTCACAATTCTGGTAGCTGCAAAATGGAGACAACAATTAGGGTTTGTCTTTGGAAGTCAAAGGTAGGAATGCAGGTAATCAGAAACTTGAGGAGATACTGGCAACAGGAAGCAGGCTGTAGAAAAGGCAAGAGACACAAGTAAGAGTGACACCATGGCAGCATAAACAGCCCGGCAAAAATCAGCTGAAAACTGACCTCTTCCTATTAACTGGAGCTGATCATGAATGAGGAGTAGCTGAGGATGCAGGGGATCGGATCAGGAAAACTCGGATCGGAAAGGAAACTCACTGAAGGAAACTACAGAGAGGTGACACAGGACAAAATACATTCCAGAACAAACACAACTGTAATTAGAAGGCAAAAAAGTAGAAGGGAAAGAGGGGAAAGTAAAGCGGGAGACTTTGGTCCGTTTCAGTCTCCCCAAATTCCGAGCGCTGAACCTTAACAGACCTTAATTGAGATCACCTGTGTGATCACCATCAGTGTCCGAGAGCAGGAGCCCGGCTGCTGCTGAGAGAGACAGCACTTTCTGTGGACACTAAGACCCAGTTCACACATACCCAGGTATTTTTGGGAACAGTAGAAATAACCTCTGTCCATACAACACACCTTTATACGCATATCTCACGGCCATTTATGCACACTGGGAACTGGGACAGTTGTTTTGGAAAGCACAGACAAATGATGGTGATGAACTAAAAAGTCAAAGAGATCACACAAAAGAACTAATTCACAAGGTGGCTATTTTCCTGTGATGTCACCCCCCCAAGGTGGGAAGCTCAAATATCATGCTGCTGTGTTTCAGTTGGCAAATCCTTTAAACGTAGGCAATCTGACAAGCTGTCATTTCACTACTTACTGATTGATCAGCAACTGAAGGGACAAAGGATTGTGAAAATCTGGGAAGACAATGGGCCATATTTTGAAGGTAAAACAACGGATTTAACACATTCCATATGTACAGCGAGACTTTGGTAATATATGGAATTAGTAGCTTGCACCCAATTCATATTTTTCAGTCACGTGACCCTCGCCCTGACCTGGAGGGCAAATCAGTAGACCTGGATGGCGGCAAAAGCTGGAACATTTTCCCTCCCCGTCCCTCTAGACCACCACTCCATATCCATATACAGCCCCTGCTGAGGTATTTCAGCCGTTTAAAACAGTCAGGTCGCTGACAGAGCTCAACTTTTACGTGTACCTTGTGGAGAATCCCTCACCTTATACTGCTGCCAGGAGGAAAGCTTAGAAAAGTACGGACAGTTATATTTATTTACAATCGGGATGGGTAAATGACGTCGCTGTTTGGGAGTAAGAAGTTCTTCAGTGTAAAAGCAAAGGCGAGTACTAACTAACACTAGATGTCACGTGTGTATGTGGACGGCTGTAATTGTTTGCCATCCCTGGAGACAGAGGTACATCTTATGGCACAAATGAGAATCTCCTCCTCTCTGGGTTTTCTTTTTCGGACAGAATTCGGTAGAAGAAGAGCCCGTGCTTATCCCCTCGCCTATCCGGCATTATGGCAAAAGGAAACTAGTTCCAAACGAAATGTGTCACTTGCTTCCTGTGCCAGTGGGCAGCGGTGAACAATCTTTTGCCCTCCAAGGAGGCGTTCACCCGTGAGCGCGACGACACGCGTAATCTATGTATACCGGTAAAAAACATAATGTATCATGAGGTGCACAGCAAACACACTGGTTTGATCATCATGTTTCGCTGTGACACCTTATCTGGCAGGTTTACTGTTCAGGGGGGACATTTTCCCATTATTGCCTATTATTCCCCTGAATAAGGATGCGATATTGGCAATCTTCATGTGCTCTCAGAGGAAATGAAGTAATCAGTTGTTTAAGAGGAAAACGTATTCCGATATCTGCACATGCCGTTGTTAGCTGATTGTAAACTCAGGTCGGTTGCAGAAAATACTACGAACGAGGGAAACGTGACGGCTCTTCACAGAATCAGAAAGAGCTCCTCAACTAAACATTGTAAGCAGCTGTTTTTTGTCTTTGTTCTCCATCGCTGTATCACCTTTATCTTTCTGAATATAACATCAAACGATATAACATCCGGTCCGTTACTGTACAAACTCAAATACTCCAACATCATAACACATACATTTGCCAATGTTGCTGCAGACACTACTAAACGCGTGTATCTCTATCATCATCCACACGTAAACGCTGACAACTAAGGTTTTGGAGTTTCATTGTCATCAACTGCTGATGATTTTGGAGGTCCTCTTGAATTATCCACTAGCGCCATAATAACTTTGACTTTTGTGGTTTTAAGGAAAACATCTCAAGACCTAATGAATTGACTGGGATGAAATACTAGCTTTAGTGAACCTCTGATATTTCATTTTCCAACACGAATAACATTCCCATCCACGTCAGCCCTATCGTGTTTAGTGCTAATACCAAATGTTAGCATGTAACACCAAACTTGGGTGAACATGGTAAACCTAAGACAAACACTACTGATAAGATAAACAATTGCTCTTGTTGTGTGTGTGTGTATATATATATATGTTATCACTCATTCTGATGTTTTATTTTATCAGCGTATTCAGTGGGGAAAGGGTATACTCGGAATTCATTATAAATGAATCTGCAAAGGTCACAGGGATTGGTTGTAAATGTAAACCTTTTGTGTCATTTCATCTCTTATTTCATGGCTTTATTAACTTGAATTTGTTTCCCCTGGGATGACATTATCAGGTCCATGTGAATGCCCCCTGTCGGCTGTTGCCTCTATATAGGTGGGGCCACATGGTGTTTGTTTGAAGCCCTGATGAAGATCTGATGATAGAAACTTGTTGGCTTTTTTCAAGTACTTGTTTCATGTTATTTTCTTTTCTGGAGAGCCTGGATTGCCTTTGGAGTCATGGGGATTTATTGTCTGCAGCTCCGATCGGCTATGATGGAAAGGGGCGGACACGTTAATTTTGGCCCCTTTTCTGCCACTATGCTGCGGTGCACCTTGAAGTGAGGGAACTAAACTTAACATCATCCAGGTGGCTGTAACACTGTCGCTGGTCTCAATGCTTCTTATTGTTTTCTGGTTACTGGCATGTTTGTTGAACATGACACAACAGGAAAGACACAGAAAGCCAAACTTAATCAAGGGATCAGTTGCCTGTTTCTGGTGGGTTTGAATGCATTTGAAAACCTGCTTAAGCGCACTTTGGTCTAAAAATGGTAATGGTATCCATTTGTACTCAGCAATCCCCTCACTACTGTCTTTGTCACCACACTTGCATGACTCCTTACACTTTTGCGAGGCAGCTCTTAGCAGCTGTGGTAGCTTGTACTGATTGAATAAAAGTGGGCAGAGTTACCAGAAAATGTCTTTTCTCTTTTACTGCATGAGTGGGGGGAAGAGAGACGTGTTACTGAGCAAACACTATAACTGTGATAACTGTTGTAATATAGAGCTATTCACACATATTTAAAGGTGCTATACATAAGAATTTGAGTTTAAAACATTGGAAAATTGTATTCCTATTCTGTCAAAGGCATGTGTATTGTATCTATATACTGTGTTGCAGAGATTCCCATTAAAGTTAGCATACTAACCAGCTAGCCCCTAGCATTTGTGCACCTGAAGAGGTGATAGGCCAATAGTACACCAACACAACCCAAAAGTCAGCTAATATGACCACTAGGTGCAGCAGTTAGCTGCTATGTTCAGCGTTGTTTAGAGTAAGACTCTGGCACCACAGATGCCTCGGCCTGCTCAGTCATGCTCCTGGATCCACACTCTGCACATGTATTTTATATTATTTCCTTGTATCAGATATTCTGTCAGTGAAATTTTGAAACTGTGATTTTGTTGTTCTGTTCTTCACATGCAACATCCACTGCATCTGTATGTTCTAGGAGAGGGATCCCTCCTCTGTGGTTCTTCCATAGGTTTTTTCCATCAGTTTTTTCAGCCTGTTAAAATGCTTTTTTCATCAATATGGTAAGTTTTTCTTCACTTGAACTGAGGGCCTAAGGACAGAGGATATCTCTTACTGTGGAGATTGTAAAGCCCACTGAGGCAATGTGACTGATTTTGGGCTATATAAATAAAATAGTTTTGACTTTGAATCGAACAGGTGATCAGGTCTTACGCATTTCATCTTTTTAATAGGAAAATAATGCTTACCGAGTTGTGGGGCGCCCATTAGCTTAGTTCGTAGAGCGGGCGCCCTAAGTATAGAGGCTCTGTCCTCGGTGGAGCTGCCCCGGGGGCAAGTCCCAGCCTTGGGCCCTTTGCTGCTGCCCCCTCCCCTTCATCCTGTTTCCTGTCATCTCTGAAGCTATCCTATTAATAAAGCTGTACAAAAGCCAAAAAAAAAAAAAAAAAAAAAAAACTCTTAGCTGAACAATAGAAAACTGATAGTTGTGTTATTCAATTAATGGTTAAAGTCATTTTCAAGCAAAAGTACCAAATATTCAATGGTTGTAGATTGACAGACGTGAGAAATTTCTGCTCATATCTGTGAAATGTCACCACACTACTTCATGAAAATGCATTTTATCTATGAATGACAAAAAAAAATTATTGAAAAACATCAATAATGAAAATTGGTTGGAGTTCTCAACAAACTGCTGTACGTGGAACATGGTGCTACTGTTGTTGAACTTTCTACAACATTGTGAGATTCTACCTCACTCTGATGCCCAGCACGGGGATAAAACAGCCGTATCTTCTCTCTGAATACAAATGATCCCTATCCTTTCATGTGAAGACAGACTGAACCAGTTTTCTTAACCTGGCGACCCAGCAGATACAAATAAAACTTAACAGCTACTCTGATTGGATTCCCTTTGAACTCAGGTTCTTTGGTGATACTGATTTCACCTCCACATAGCTACACTGAAATCTGAGACACATTTTGCGTGTTCTTAGTCGTTTTGTGTGACTCAGTCAGTACGAAGAGCCTCCCATTACACCTTTTACAGGAATAAGACAGAGGCACAAATGCTAAAAACACACAAAACTGCTTTTTTTTATCTTTAGAATTTGTGTATACTTGTGAATTATCAGGGTCCTTTTCGTTTCTATTTGTTTGTTTGCTTAATATCTGGCTGACGCTTCTCCTGAGTTACACTGTGGTGCGATCTCGCCTCCTGTGAGCCATCTTGACTCCCTCATTATCTTGCACTGTGTGATCCCGCTCTGCACATGCTTGATTCTCCCCCTTTTCCTCTGCGTGTGCTCTCCCTTTTTCACCCTCGTCTCTTATTTTTAAAGGGATGGGACCGGTTCCTGTTCTGGCACCAGGACAAACATGCAGCCTTGGCATATCTCTCCCAAAGACTTGGCTCATGTAAAGTCAACTTAGAAATAATGTGCTGAGCTCTCACTTGGGATTTAGCATTTTTGGCAGTGTGAACCTTGTGTTTTTTTCCTTTTTTGGATATAAAAGAAATGTTTTTTACGGTACACCAAACAGCTGGAAAAAATGTTGCGATGAACTGTTCTACTTTCATAAGCCTCCCTTAGGTTAGATCTCTGCTTCCGGTTTTGGCTCGAGCCCACATGACTGTTTTGCACATCAGAGGGTGGACCAGTAAGAGGAGAGAAAAATAATTTAGAATGCAATCCTTATTATGTCCATAAAGAGCATCACTAGATGCACACTGGCATGGTTTTAAGCCAGCATGAGGACATTTCCAACTCCATTACGAAGTTTCCGACAATGGATTTATCTTTAATGTGTTTTTTCCATCACATAGGGTTTATGGTCTATTGAGGCCATCATACTTTGTACAAGAGTACATCTGGTGGCCACAACACCTAATAAAAGCACAGAGAGGAGGAAGCACTTCATGCTCTGTCCTATGGAGTGTCCTCTCCTGTGTTATTTAGCGTAATGGGAACCAAGTCTTGTACCATTAATGGCTACCATATAGTAATCTGTGCGGAGCAACCAAGGCTCGGATTTTTCTTTGTTAGCAAGTTTCAGCAAAAAAAAGTTGTTTTCTTTTTGTTTTTTACAAGATTGGTTTGAAACCTTTTTATCATCCCAGAAGATTATCCTCGCAAGGAACATCTGAAAGAGTTGGACAGTTGTTTTGGAAAGCACAGACAAATGATGGCGATGACCTGAAAAGTCAAAGAGATCACACAAAAGAACTAATTCACAAGGTGGCTATTTTCCTGTGATGTCACCACCCCAAGGTGGGAAGCTCAAATATCATGCTGCTGTTTTTCAGTTGGCAAATTGTTTAAACGTAGGCAATCTGACAAGCTGTCATTTCACTACTTCCTGATTGATCAGCAACTGAAGGGACAAAGGATTGTGAAAATCTGGGAAGACAATGGGCCATATTTTGAAGGTAAAACAACGGATTTAACACATTACAGCGAGACTTTGGGAATATATGGAATTAGTAGCTTGCACCCAATTCATATTTTTCAGTCACGTGACCCTCGTGCTGACCTGGAGGGCAAATCAGTAGACCTGGATGGTGGCAAAGGCTGGAAAATTTCCCTTTAGACCACCATTCCATATCCATATACAGCCCCTGCTGAGGTATTTCAGCTGTTTAAAACAGCCAGGTCGCTGACAGAGCTCAACTTTTACGTGTACCTTGTGGAGAATCCCTCACCTTATACTGCTGCCAGGAGGAAAGCTTAGAAAAGTACGGACAGTTATTTTTATTTACAATCGGGATGGGTAAATGACGTTGCTGTTTGAGAGTATAAAGTTCTTCAGTGTAAAAGCAAAGGCGAGTACTAACTAACGCTAGATGTTACGTGTGTATGTGGACGGCTGTAATTGTTTGCCATCCCTGGAGACAGAGGTACATCTTATGGCACAAATGAGAATCCCCTCCTCTCTGGGTTTTCTTTTTCGAACGGAATGCCCACTAAGGAGGCGTTCACCCGTGAGCGCGACAACACGTGTAAACTATGTATACCGGTAAAAAACATAATGTATCATGAGGTGCACAGCAAACACACTGGTTTGATCATCATGTCTCGCTGTGACACCTTATCTGGTAGGTTTACTATTCAGGGGGGACATTTTCCCATTATTGCCTGTTATTCCTGTGAATGAGGAAGCCTTATTGACAATCTTCATGTGCTCCCAGAGAAAATGAAGAAATCAGTTGTTTAAGAGGAAAAGTTATTCCGATATCTGCACTGCTGTGTGCATCTTTTCAAATATGCAATGTCATCAACATGAACATGTTTTGACAGACTGATGCATATTGCAGGTATACTGTCCTAATGGTTGCACCGCTGAAGCCCTCTGATTGCAAATTTCAAATCTATCAATAAAGCTCCACACCATGCTATACTCCCCAGAGAAATTAACAGTGATTGATCTCTTCTATCTAACTTTTTTTTTTTTTCCTTTTTTCGAATTTTGCTTCTCAATTTTCCACATAATAATGACCACGATGCTTTATCCCTCCAGTTTCTCCTCCAAGTGAAAAGGAAACACCAAAGTGCAGTTTCATTTGGGAAATTAATTTCCCAGCCTGGCTTGCCTCTTGACACGGTATGGAGGGAGTTTGATAACTTGTAATTGACCTTGTTGTTGGAGCGTACTTCCAGGTAAGGGGTAAATTCGAGTGAGCTGTAGTGTTGCCACTCAGCCCAGTCGGTGCTGTAGAGGCATTTTAATGAAAGTCTGTTGGCATTTGCAAAGGGTTTTTCTTTTTTTTCTTTTTTTTTTTTTTAAAGTTGGCATGTGTACTGCTGCTACAGGCCCTGTTGGTAGGAAAACCCAACTACATTCTTGTAAAACATGCATTTATCTGAAAATAAGATCATGTACAAATCCATCTCTGACCTTTCAGAAATGTTATTTTATCAGCAGCTGATAATCCCACAGTGTGGCCGAAAGGAGGAGAACAGCCGATGAGATAAGACCAATTTCTGATTGATACGGCGATATGATTGATATAAAATAGGCTAATCCTGGCTTTAAATTATTTGCAGTTCCGTGTCCTCATTTATAATGCATTATGTAAATGACTGTTACATAAATATCTTAATCATGTATGTGCTAAATAATGTGTCACTGCAGGCTTCAAAGCAGCTCCCTCCTGATTGCACACCAGATATTCCTGCCCCTGCACCTGTTTTGGTTGTTTCTAATTTTAGAACTCGGACTGAATGTTTCTTTTATGAGTTGAGCAGATTGATGACCTGGATTCATGAGGCGAGTTTAGAACTTACTGTTACTGTGTTTTCTTGTCTTTTTATTAATTGGTGAAATCACCATTTACAGTTAATTCAATTTTAGTTACTAGTTATTTCAGTTAACAGTGAGATAAAAAAAAATCTATGTTTACTAATTATCAGCAATGCTGTTGGTTGTGTTTTTAGTTGTCAATTAGTTATGCCATTAGTTTTTAAAAAAAAAATAGTCTTTTAGAGAGGATATTATGTATAGCATGAGATGATGACAATTATATTTTGACTGTCATGGTCCTGAGCTTTGTAATTTCGTGTTGAAAGTTTATCCTCGAGTCATGTTTTGCTCTCCGTTTCCTGTCTTTGTCTGTTTCTCCTCCCTTTCTTCCTGCTAAACTGTGTTCCACTAGTCTTAAATATACAGGAATGGTTATCTGTGGTTTCCCCTCACACTTAGTCTCCTGCGTTCTGTCTGTCTGTTCACCAGTCCTGTTTTGCTCCTCGTGTTTCCTCTGTGTTCTCAGTGCTCCATGTCTGTGGTTTTATCATACTGACCATTTGAAAGCTGCGTGTTTTATCTATTCGGTGAACCCAATAGGGAACATATATATATATATATATATATATATATATATATATATATATGTGTGTATATATATATATATATGTTTTTTTTTTTAATGATTTGTAAACCCTTGTGAAATTGTTGTTAAAAGCTGAGAAACATTCAGCTGAAACACTTGGTTAACAAGCTCTTAAAGCCCCTGTACGGAGTTTTTAACTGGATATGCAAAAGTCTCTGGTTTGTGCTGATGTGTCTCTGTTACCTACAACATCAAATGAGCCCATCAGTGTGAAGATACCCTTTTCTAAGTAGTCTAATTCTATAGCTCTGAAAGGCATTGGTCGGGTCGGACCACTGATGAAACGATTTACGGAACTGACGACACTCAGCATATCTGTTTTGTTGCTACGCTAGCCAGTGCTAACTGAGCAAAAACCTTTGTCATGGCTGATAATAAGATAAAGAAAAGAAAAATAATTCGAACTGAAGACCAACGAAAGGCCGAGAGGGAATCCGATCGAGCTAGGGCTAAAACACGGATAAACACTGGCGATTCCTTCGAGAGATGGAGAGAGTTGCGGGGCTTGAAGGGATTCAAGTCGGATCCAGAATTTGCCCGATTCCTCCTAGACAGGTTTGTAAATTTTATTTCATTTATGAAATGTATTGCGGGACGTAGTTTACAGCAATACATGAATTTATGTTGTTACAACAAAGCTGGCTAACGTTACCACCAGATTAGCTCTTGATACTACACTCGTAAAAACGACAACAAACGTCTTAGATCACGCATCCATTTCAGCTGTGTGTATCAGCTCAGCCGACCTGCAACGATGCATCGGTAATATCCTCTGTCATTATAAATGATTCAGTTTCTTACTTAGAACAAAACATCCATCACAATCACTGTGACTTTGCTGTAACGCTAGCTCTGTAGCACCGTGGGTAATATCTATAGCTGGGAAACTGCAGTGCAACAGCAGCATTACACACAGTGACAATAGTGCAGTCTTTGCATGTTTAGCCTATGTCACAGACATCACGGTAATACAGTTAGCTTACAACGTAAGGTATTATGTTGGCAATGCTACTGCAGTTTTTTCCAATGCTGGGTTATTGCACTGACAATAAAATATTACTAAGGTAAGTTGACAACTAAACTAAACAGTTCTACTACCGAGTTATCTAAACTGTTGGTTGTAGGCTTACTGAACTTAGATGTATGTCTGTGTAAATTCTCATTTGTCCAGGTCAAAGGCATGATTCAATTACTTAGAGAGAACTTAGATACAAGTTTTAACATTACTTTGTTTCGCATATTATATTACATAGAAATACAAATAGACACATTACCTCATCCATATGCACGCTGTAGACAGCTGCTAAAAAAAAACGTTTGCAAAGCAAGTCCCGTCTTCTTCCCGACGTTTCCAAAACAAGTCTACACGAGCCAGCCAGACAAACGTCTTCATGACAGTGGGCGCTAGGGCTCATGGGAAATGCGGTCTTCATTCCGTCAAAACACCACCGCTTTCGTCCACCGGGGCCGCCAAAATCAACACTAAATGAAAAGTCTGTACAGGGGCTTTAATAAATAAAGAGCATAAGAGTGCTGATTACGTGCTGGTATTTCTTGTTGGCGCTATTAATTTGAACCGTTTTATCCAAATCTTATTTTCTCATATTGCACTCTGTTTACCTGTGGTGCCGTGCTGCAAGTCAACATTGACTCAACGGTTTATTCATGTGTTTTCACTTGATTAAAAATATAATCACATTTTTATTTAACTTCTGAAAAGACGTGGAGCGGCAGGTTACTAGCCGGTGTTAGAGGATCCACTTCACACTTTATTAACACATCATCACTTTTTCAGTGTAATTAAACAGTTGCTTAATTACACATCCAGCAGTCACAGAGCAACACCATCATTTATTGAGGGTCGTGTCGTGAGTTTTGATCTTTACCAACAAATAACCAACAATGTCCGCTGAGTTGCTCCATCTGCAGGGTCATCTTACCCATCAGAAGGACCACACTGTGTGTGGACTTTGAATGAATCTGCATAACAAATGCTTTATCTTCAGCAGGAATGACCTTGTTGAGTTTCGGCATTGATCAGCACATCGACTCATCCACTCCGATAACTCTGAAACCCATTTATCATAGGCAAGGTTTCAGCCTGCCACGGCTACATTTACTGACAGAAAATCAATCTATTCTTATCAGTTAATATACGGACGGGTCATGGCAGGAATATGTGAACATGTACAGTACAAGCTAAAGCTCTGATTAGGAAAAAAAAAAAGATTGAAATGATCAGTAATGGGGACGAGGGGAAAATGAGAGCAGAAAGAGGTCAAATTACAAAGACACGTGATTCAGCACTAATTCTCCATCATACATCATTCTTACTATTCCGTCGATGAGCTGCAGAAATGTTATAAAATTCACTCTGCGTTGCCCCTGTGTCCCAGGAAACCTCTCTGCTGCCTCCCACTGCCTGGAAAACAGGACGAATTTTGAATTTTGCTTTTTGCTTTTTTCCAAATGCTCATGGGAGGAGGAGTGGAAGTGCAGCAGTGGTGCATAGCTGCCCGCAGTGCGCGCACACTGTACACTGCACGACTTTCAACTTTAACTTTCAACTTCATTTTGTCCCTGGAGGGCGATTGGTTTTACAGCAAGGCAAAGAGCAATACACAGAAGAACACAGACGTACAGTGCAATAAGGAGATGTGCAAATAGTCCAAAACGTCACTGGTGTCCAAACTTCACAGTGTAGGATCAACAACAACATCATAAAATTACAAGGTAAATCAAACTGCCACTAGAATGGTTTATTGCGTAGACGTATCATTATAAAGTAAAGGGTGAATGAACAATATAATGGCGGTAAAATGATGACACCATCGACATTTAGATTTGTTTTCTATAAACCTCACTGTCACAAAGCAATTTTGTCTGCCACCGGGCACTAATACTGCAGGGAAAACAAGGGCCGACTGGGGATGGAGTCAGGTTGTCAGCCTGAAACCGTTTCTATCCGCTTCACATGTCCATTATAGACTAAATGAACAAATAATCCCTACTTTTGTCATGTGTTGTTGGTATTTGCTTTTTTTTAGGAAAACAGAAAGTGATCCGGTTGTCAGCAGCACTAACAATAAACTCAACGGGTGTGGGAGGAGGCTACCCAGGTAAATTGTTTTGTTGTTTGTCTGTTTTGTGTGTTTATTGTTAATAGTTCCAACACTGTTGTGCCTTAGATCCTGAGTCTGCACCGGGCATTATAATTTGAGCAAAAAAAAAACACAAGAATTGTCCAGATTGGCAGCAATCCGCTCCAGCGCCCTTTTCACAGACGTAACGCGGCAGAGACAGGCCCGGCGCAATCCAGTTATCTGATATCATGGCATCATTTAACAAAACAAGTGACGAGTTAAGTGACAGACAATCAAAATCCTTTTGAATGTACAGGGTCATGTAGCTTGATCTGGGAGCATTTTCAACCAAAATAATGTCTCTCTTTTTTTCTAACTGTGGGCCGTCTTGTTTTACGTCAGCTATTTAGGAAACACTTTTCAGACAGTCTACTCTAGAAGTCATTTACATATAAAACATCTGACCCGAGTAAACGGTCTGTGTCGGGGTCTCTGACGTCCACCCCTTCTTCACCGATGTCCACTCTGAAGATCACCAGGATAACTGATGTTGACTCGAGTATGAACAATCTGTCTTCAAAAGTCGACAACTCTCATAACAGCATGTCTGCTTCTCCCAACTCTTCGTATCTTTGAAGAATTTGAGGAAAGCTTTTCCTTCTGTTTTTGTGTTTTGTTTTGTTTTCTGTGTCACAGTTTCCAGAGCTGCCGACACAGCGTGCGGCGCCTGCTTGGTGCCAGTGTTTACAGCACTTTTTGTTGTTAATCAGTCTGGATGCTCACATCGTTATCATTATAGTTCTTGGTGTGGAGGGCCCTTTACACCAACAGTCTACATCTGGTGAGTCAGACTACCTTCCACCTGCCCAGGGACTAGAGATGGAAATAAGCCAGTCGCTAGGAACAAAGCATCTCTTCTCATTTTTAAAATTAATATATCTTGTTCATGCACCCTGATATAAATTAATTGAATAGACTTTTTTTTTTTTTTTTTTTTTCAATTAAACTAAACCAGCAGCACAGACACGATAGTTACATCTGTATATGTGGGGTACTGGGTTTGCATACTGTACAGCTGTGTCTGAGCCCAGCACACACACCCACGGAGTCAGACGACAAATGTTGCCATAGGATCTGACTTGTTGCGAACGCTGAATTTCCCACATGGCTTGTACGTTTATGCAGCATAATGAAGCGGCCCCATAATGAATGGGCCAGGTGTTTGCAGGTGGGATTACGTGTGTGTGGTGTGTTTAAGATAAACAGCAGCAGGAGGTGAGGGAGAGGAGGGGGAGCTTTTTCTGTCCATCTCGTGAATGTATCAGGTTTTGGCTGGATTAAGTAGTCCCTTAATTACATGGTCTGTTTGTTGTGGGGAATAAATAGCAAGCGGAAGAATTGTGCTTGGCATCTTAGAACAAATGCGACGTAACAACGTGTCATTTGCAATCACGGCTTACAGCACTCAGACAGACAGAGTCAATACCTCCTAATGGACACAGGGAATCTGTAACCTGTCCTGTTCTCTGGGCCAGAATGCTTATCAGTCCAGCTATGACGGCACGACTCATTCACTGGAGCTCATCAACTGCATTATGAGTGAACGTTAGCGTTTAACCGAGCTTCAGACTTAAATTGATGCAGAGCTTTTGGAGAGCGGCGTTGTTGCAGTCTGATGTCGGACGACGGTTTGTCATGTCCGCCCTTGCAGGGCCAGTTTACATCCTCTCTCTCTTACCGCCAACGGTTTACAGACACCGGTGTTCAGGGTAATGTATTACTGTCTTTGCAGTGACACCAGAAGTATGATGCCCAGAATTTTTTTCAGTTTTTTCCTTTTTCTTTCACTCTAAGGCAGCGAAACAAAACATTTATTGTGGTAGATATTACCATACATTTGTCAATGACACCAAAACTGAAGGACTTTGAAAAGCGGTATAAAGTTGGGAAAGGGCATATGACTTTCTCTTATTCGGCTGGTTTTGAAAGGCCATTTGACAGTTTTTTCCACTCAGACCTGGCAACCCTGCTGTCAAGCATTAAAAAACATACTTAAAATGTGGTATAGTGTGCCTGTATTTATATGTTCACAGCAGATGCTTTCGTCCAAAGCAACCTTACAGTAATTCAAACATACATTCATACACTGATGGCGTTGGATGCCATGCAAGGTGCCGACCAGCACATCAGGAGCAGTTGGGGGGTTCAGCTCCATGGAATTGAACCAGCAACCTTCTGATTATAAGATGCTGGCTCTACCCCTGAGCCACAGCCGCCCCTGCATTTCTAAGCAGTGATAACACTAGCCATACATTATTAAGCATTGTATGATGTCTTACAAGGTCAAGTGTCAGTAATGCTGCTGCTCACCCACTATTTTTGTAAGGCTCATAGTTGTACTACATTATAATGCATCATAGTAGTGAATATGTTCTAAATTACTGTAAGTGGATATTGGGTGCTTTCATGAAAACTCTGCATGCTTAAAATGTAAATTAACAACATTAGTCATTTGAATTTCCAGCCAGTAGACGCTGTTTGATAAGCATAAAAAAAAAAAATCACTTTAATTTGGTTAAATCAGTCAGCAATTATTTGTATCTGTTGATGCTATAAACTACATGACAAGCTCATCATAGAAAATATAGGTCAAAAAAGCATATCTTGACTCATTTACGTTTGTTAGGCGGTGACCTCTAGTGGCTGTAGTAATCATAACAGCTGCAAAGGAGGAAATAAGGAGAAAGGTCATAGATGGCCGGGTTTAACAAGCACAGGACTTTTTGCTCAGGGGACCGCTGCTCATGTCCAGTGTGAAACAAAAAGTCTTGACCCTGACCAAACTGCGACTGTAGGACAACGGTTACGCTGCAAAGGTCGTGTTGTTTTGGGAGCCGCTGACAATCGATCTATTCAGTCATTAAGGTGTGAGGATGTGTTTGAAAAGCTTTTCAGTTAAATCCCTGCAGGGGATCCCTGAACGCATCACGGCACATGTGTTGATGAATCTGCATCCTCTGGTTTAAGAAGTCAGAGCCGTTACGCACCGGGTTTACCTTGATTATATCACACGCCGATGACACCAGGCATCAGACAGGTTCATTGTAACTCAAACTCGAACATAATGCCAAATGGAAACACTAACTCTTCCCCTTGTTTTGAAGCGATCCATGATGTTGTTTTTCCGGTCAGAACCATCTCTGTCTCTTTTTTTTCCATCTTCACCCGCACAGCATTAAAGATACATTACGATGTCAACAAAAACAGGAGTGTAAGTAGTACTTACCAGCACTGACACAATTTGAATCATTATTTTTGTCCCTAGTGTGGACTAACCTGCTATTGAAAATGGAAGGAAAATAGTCTTTTAATTGGTTTACTCAGGGCTACGGGAAAACTCAATTTCATGGAATCAAAGGTTCATGTAAACAGCTTAACCCCGACGACGCCTCCATCAGACTGTGACCGACGGCCTCTATGTTTCTCTGACACATCAACACGACGGCAGTTCAACCTAAAGCCAACCTAAATTTCCCCATTTATCTTATGTGCTGTGACTAATGAACAACAGAGGTGGAAATGTGCTGGAGACAAGTGTGCTGGAGATGTGATCATCCACCCTGAACGCATCACGCTGCTCTCCAGTAGTGCAATAATGGATGGTAGATGGCTGCCATTACGACCTTCCCTCTGCACGTCGGAGCACTGTGAGCCACATGAAATCAAATTACAGCTCGAGAGGAGGTTTACTCTCCTCACCCGGCGTCTGCCCCTCTCTCCCTCGCCCTCTCTCTCTCTGCATCCTCTATCATCTCGGGGCAGGTCTGACAATGTCAGGGGAAAAGGAAAAAAGCAGAATAAACCACCTAAATATAATACACCGTGTTAAGAAATAGCTGCTATGTGCAACACCCACGGTCGGATTTGACATTTAGTGTCTTTTTGTGGTCAATCTGTGTCTACTTGTGGTCATTTTGTTGACCTTTTCGTGTTGCTTTGTGTCTCTGTGGTCGTTTTGTGGCATTTACTTGTCATCAATTTGTGTCTTTTGTGGTCGTCTTGTATTTCTTTGTGGTCATTAACCTTATCTTTGTGGTTGTTTTGTGTCTTTTTATCATTTTGCGTCTTACCGGTGGGCCATTTGTGTCTCTATGTAGTCGTTTTGTGTCTCCTTCCGACCACTTTGTGTATCTTTGTGGTTGTTTGATTGATTGATCCGACAGGAAATGTTGACAGTCACTTGATAATGAGGTTTTGTCCTGCTGCCCCTTCCCTCGTACCCGGTGCGACCACTCCCTCCGGCTCCGCCCCCGTCTGCCCCTCTTCCCCTCTTTTCAGGTCCTCCTCGCGTGGCGTCCTTTCTCACACTGTGGAAGAGGAGAAAACGCACAAGAAAAGAGAGTGCACCGATCCTTTGAGATCTCATAAATTCAATATATTCATATTGCCTAGACTCCCTAAAAGTGCTTGGGAGTGCATTCAGTGGGTCCATAAGTCACAACATTGTCAGAGAGGCGATGGTGATGCACGAGGGCGCCGGCACTCAGTTCATTCGAGAGCAGGTACTCTCCGTCAGATAAGAGCAACCTTAATTCCTTCCGTTGGCCTAATGCGTTTTTAATGCAGCCTTGTGACTTATGTTGCTGTCAGTCGGTCGGCCTCATAGGGATGCCAGGATGCTAGTGGGCGGCACACGGGGACCAGGGGAAGGTGGCAAAGATTAATCGGAGCTGCAGAGGCATCACGCATTTGATCAAATCCGTATTGACTGAGACCACTGAGAGGGCTGCATCTCTGGAAGGAGAAAAAAAAGGAATAAGAAACGGGACGCTCCGGCTTGTCTCGGCTGCAGGATAAATGACCTCGGTTTGTTCAAACCCGCATTTGATGAAACAATACAGATTGATCTCAGAGGCAATTTACGTCGGCGATACCTTGTGGAGGCAGGTAAATTTCTCATTTGCGATGCGGTTCTGTGAGAACGTTATTAATTGTCTGCATGTTCTCAAGCTTCGGAAGACTTACCGCAGCATCGGCTCACAGCAGTACATCATAAGGGACGTTTCACATTGTGATCAACAGGCACTTCATTTAAATCCCCAACCTATGGGTCTGCTCTCCCTGGAGGAAATGTGCAGGGCGACGCTGTTGTTTCCACACTTGCACATAGTCTATATTTACATTTGTACCGCTCGCAAAGATTTATTTGTCTCACTCACGTAGCAGCAAGGAAGTCCAGTGTATCCGACAGGAACGCTGCAGGATCCTCCAAACAGTTTCTCCCACTACTGGGCCGCCAGAGGAACAGCATGCGACGAGGGACTTCTACACTGTAACAGGCCCGTTTTTCACCTTTGTTTTCTCTCGTGATGACTGGCCTTTTTATTGATCACACTGTGAGTGTGCGCAGGTGGAGGGGGCACTTACACTCCTCGCCTCATCTCGCCTCTGTTGCTAGGTCGTTACTAAGGGCCGGCCTACTTGCTGGAGGATTAAAGCATGTTTCATGACATAGGCGTGTGATGGCGTGACTGATTTGTTTTTTTGCAGTTACAAGTCAGACCCGTCCATGGAAACAGAGCTAACATTAGCAAAAAGTGTATTTATTTTGAGAGCTCATTTCCCCACAACACACATACATTTTAACTCTGTTGTTTATTTTGTTGATAACAGCTGCATGATCTCGATATTACACTCGAGGGTGAGCTTTCATCATTTGTGGCTCTCCAGCGATGCAAACATGACGTCCGTAAGCAAGCCAGGGGTGACGTCTAAGCACACCCTCTCCTATAATATTTCTTAATTGGTGCTGGGAAGTAAGAGGTATAACCGGTATCTGCGTGATCCTGCCCCTTCAAACCAGTGAGAGGAGACGATGGAAACAGAAATTCCCCAGTTAAAATGACTAAAGGGAAAGTCTGTATAAAGGGTTTTTACACACATGGTCGCTCAGTCTGTACAAAAAAACAAATCTGTGGCTGTTGGGATGTTTGATCAGAAAAACACCAGGGAGCAAAATAGTTTCTGGAAAGATGAATAATAATATGATTTAAACCTGCATTAGATGTCTTTCGATCAAATGACTCTTTGGGAGAAGGAATTGCCATGCGGCAAAACACAACCCGCCATTTCCAGCAAACAAGCCGAGTGTGTGTGTGTGAACCCGTGCAGAAGGGTTCGGGTTTGACTCCCGAAGGATTCCCCATGATTAATCTGAGGCCTTATTTCAAAAAATGTCCTTCTACCCTGTCACTTTTCATCAACATCAGTCTTTAAGGCTTCAAGAGACAGGGAAATTGTGCTTTCAGGATAATTATAGACAGAGTTAACTTGATAAGCTGGAGATATTTATCAGTTATGATGAAGAGGATATAAAAGCAAAAGAAGATTTATGTCCCCCTTTTTTCCCTAGTGTGATTTTTTTTTTAGACAGATACTGGATGTTTCTTTCTCTGCAGCCCGCTAAATGTCCTCAATAAAAACAACCTGAGAAGAAGAATGATGATGATGCTCCGTTCTAAAAAGTCACAAACCAAAAAAAGATCGGAAAACACTGGTTTAGACCAAAGCAGAGTGAAAGAAGAGTGAAACATTGTACTAACATTCATGAGGTGGATGAAACAAAACTCTAATGGGATGATAATATTGCTCCATCTCTGCAAGCAGGAATTTGCATTGCGAACATGTCGGCTGAAACAGTTCCATAATCTGACAGTTGTTCATACAATCACTGAATTTTGGTGTGTGTCTCTGCTCATTAGTGGCCAAATATCAATGAATGCAGTTTTAATGATAATTTATACCATTCAACAGTTTTTTTATTTGTCACAGGCACAAACAATATGTGCAGATATATAAATATGTGAAATATAAATATAGAAATGTATATATATTTATGTAGAGTCAGTAAATTAAATTGAATAGTACAATAAATGAGTGAGATGTCTCTACAGAGCCCAGAGGATACTAAAAGACAACAACCAGCCCAGCCACAGTCTGTTCATCCTGGTGGCCATCTGGCAAAAGATACAGAAGTACCCGCTGCCGTAGCACCAGACTACAGAGCAGCTTCATTCTCCAGGCTGTACTCTTACGATACTATATAGAGCTGGTTTTCTACACCAACAGATGGGGGGGGGGGGGTTACATGTTAATGTAACGTTACTGTAACATTAATGTTGATTGCCGACTAGAGCTGCAAGGCAAATTAGTTTTGCTTCATGAACAATATTACTGAGCCGAGCGGGTGAAAGAATAGAGTACCAGAGCCTCTGGTGAGTGGGCTGCTGAATTCACTGAGAGTTGTCCCGAATATACCCACACAGAGACACACACACACACACCATCGGCCACCATTGGTGTGTGTCGCCGCTGGCTTATGTTAGCTGAGGGTTAGTGTACATTAAACTAAGGTGGCTGTGGAGAGCAGATAAACGCTGCATGAGAAACGCAAGATAATTTCAAATGATCCTGCCGTCAAAATCACTTTTGGAAAATCTAACGTAGAATTCTCACATATTACACTTTCAAATAGTAACATTTGGTACACATTGGGGTGTCGATATGTAATATGTGAGTTGTTTAAAAGGATGCATGTGTACGTACCTGCGCAGTCGCCTGCTTTAAATTCATGTCAGTGATCTCATGGAAAAAAAATCTAATAATTTCACCCTGATGCTTGCAGTAAGGTAAAAACACGCTGTGGCTCTATCTCTGCCACAGTGGATGTAGTGTGATGTCCTCTCCTTGTGAGTCACCACATGTTTTTTTTTTCTTTCTATGGCCAAAGGTTTCGCTGCAGGGCCTTCAACATGTCCCCGGCTACACACGCTCATCAAATTGTTCAAGAGGAAACCTTCTTTTAAAAACACCACCATGCCTCCATTTTCCCCTTTTTTTCCTTTTTTTCCTTTTTTTTTTTTTTTTTTGCTTTTCTTTTCTGGAGTCCTGTCCCTCGGCCGTGATAATCCCCCACATCCTTGGCTAATCAGCGGGGAAGGAACAGGACAGCAGTGTGCTTAGGGTTGAGTTTTTAAAAATGCATGTTCTTCCTCTGAACACACACTGCCACTCACTGGGGAGCAGGCTTCCTCCCTCCTGTGGGGATGGGAACCACAGGCAGATAAAAACTCCACGCAGGGTAATGACATGCATGACTACCGCCTGCATGCACACGCGGTAGATCAGCGCTGAAGGTGAGGACATATCCCGAGCGGAGCAGAGATAAACAAAGAGGAGGCCGAGGCCACGCAGGTGTGGGGTTGTGTATGTCTGTGTAGAAATGAGGGTTTGTTCAGGGTGGGAGGTCTTCTGCCAGCTAATTGTGTTTTCCCGGCCTTGTGCCTGCCAATAAATTGGCCCTGTGGTCTCTCCCCAGCCAGGCTGGCTGCCACAGAAAGGTCACAGGTGCTGTGAGAAAACACAACTACAGCACTGCATTCTGTATGAGGTGCTGAAAAGTCTGAATTCATTCTTTTTTTTTTTTTTTTTTTTCTCTTTTTTTTTCATTTCCAGGATCGGTCAGTGAAGATCTTTCTCTTCTGATTACAATTTCCAAATTTACATTGTGCTCCTTTAATTTTCATCTCAACATGATCATGGCATCAACACGAGCTTCAAGAACTCGACAAATTCAATCTCAGCTTCAGCGGGGTTGAACTTTGACATGCTGGTGAAGCCACGCTGGTAATTTCCATTATAACATATGTTTTACTTTTTCATTACCTACGTCTTGTTATTAAAGGGTCCAAAAGTTTCATTCCCAACTCGTCAGATACTGACGCTTTGGGATTGTAGGTGGGGTCACCTGCCGTCAGTTTTTACTGAGTTGGGAATGAGACTCAAAAATTGACTGATCTTAGAAACAGGGCCTTTAATGGATTTCAGAAAACTTTCATAGTACATAATGAATTCAGGAATCTTTGAGAAGATATCTGGTGAGGGTCCTGGACTCAAATGTTGTATTTTTAATAACTCAACAAAAGAACTCTTCTTTGATTTCATTTATTTATGCAGCTGTCTGCCAGCTGTACAGACAGTTTTTTTTTTTTTTTTTGCAAATGGTTCTATTTTTCTCATTAACTTCAATAAAGGACAGCTACAGCGTCTGTCGCTGTTGATCTCAGCTTAGCGTGCACTGCTGCCCTACAGTGACATTGACAGTAAAGCCAATATGAATATATATATCACATTCAAAGAACATAGGAATAGCTAAGTCCTTCAAAGTTAAAGGAACAGTTCACCCAAAAATGAATATTCAGTCATCATCTTCTCACTTCCGCGCAGATGGCAAGTCGGGCAAAGTTTTGCAGTCCACAAAACGTTTCAGGAGCTCCGCAGCAAAATGACGCTGCAGCATTCTGAAGTAGATGGGGACTTGTTTTAAAATGTTCAGAATTAACTGAAAAAAAAAAAAAACATCTTTTCAAATCATTCTGTTTTTCTGAGTTTACAGAGACTTAGATTACACTGGACGAGCTGTTTTCTTTTCTTTTGTGAAGATGATTTAAAACAAGTCCCCATCCACTTCTGCTGAATGCTGCAACGCTGTCTTGCTGTGAAGCTCCAGAAATGATAAGCGGACAACGAGACTTCCCCTGACTTCTGACATCAGCATGTGGGGAGGACATAATGACTGAATTTTCATTTTTGAACAAATTTCTCCTTTAAAGAACAAAACATATTACAGACATGTAATTCATATTTCATAGCTGTGTGACACAGCACAGTGTTCTGTAAGCATTGCCTCTGGTATAACATTGCGAGGGGTTCAGCCATAATATCACTTCTTCTGTCATAAAACCTGCATGTAAGAGGTGACAGCAGATCATCACACAAGGAGAAAGAGAAATGTGATCACATTAGAAACTAAGATAAAAATAATTTAATTAGGTATACACTGTGCATCACTGGGTGAGTAAAAAGTGCATCCCCACCCATAAATGTATCTGACAGCTGTCAGCATCTCTGTGTATCTGCTGAAATATTATAGAAATATTGCTCCCGAGGCGACACTGGAGGGAAACAAGCTTTTACTGCAACCCCTGTTTCAGCCTCGGAGTCGCGGCCGATGGATGCTCCTCTATAATTGTTTGTGTTTGTTATTGATTGGATCACATGCCACGGTCGGGATGAGTGACAGCTGCTGGAATGATTGAAATTTGCCTAGCGGCATTGAAAGGGTAAACTCTTTACATGCAGCATTCCTGTAAGATGAAAACGATCCAGTAATCCAAGTGGAAGCCAGATATTAATCTTTAATCATGCACTGTACAGCAGGTTTATGACCACAGTCTGTTGTTCTTTTTCTCGCTTTCACCTTTATGTCCTTGTTTGTGCTTGCACATTGTTATTTATGTCCCATTGTTTCTGTGAGTGTATGTGGGTGTTTTTGGCATATTTTGGGAGAATTTACCTGTGTGATATTCATTTGTATCTGCCCGTGCGTTGCCTTTTTCACTCTAACCCCCCCTCCCTGTGTTGTTTTGTTGTTGTTATACACAAGAATTCTCATTTCTCTGAGGTGATGTAGTACTCCAGGGCTAAGCTGTGGACAAATAGCTGCATTATTTATCTCATTAGTGATAAATATAACCCATTGCACTGCTACATTTGCAGGTAACAACACAGATAATGGCGCCTTGGCATTGCTTAGTCTTTTTTTCCCCCCCGTTCTTTTCTCCTCCCTGCCTCATTGCTGCAGCGAGAGCCATTTCTGTGAACAACAGGCACACAGTTTTATCTCCGGGCCATTTGGATTTTCACTCATTTTTTTCCAAACCTCATTTCATCTGTGTTGAATGGTGCTATCTTTAGCTGCAGGCTACAAGCTGTGACTGCCTTCCAGAGTGGCTCCACAGCGGCTACATGGACGCTGAATAACAATCACATGTTGCTTTTATTGGACGGTTCATTAGCGCCTGACGTCACGGCTGCGGCCGACTGTCTGTCACCATGATGCAGATGGACAAACTATTATATTGGGATCTACACCGCTTGTTTCATCTGCTGGGTGATATAAATTAGAAAAAGATTTTGTATTGATTTTTTTTTGCCATTGATTTTCCTTCTCTTGTGCGCCTGAAGCAAGCAAGCCGGTCGCTCTGATTGGCTACATGGGCTCTGGCTGTGTTTATGTTGGATTAAGGAGCCTGGGTTTAAGGATACACTGTTCTGTCATCCTCGCTGTGTTAGTAAGATGCAGTTCACATTAGTGTTCTGTTTGGGGTCCAGGGCCCTCTCACACCTCAGAGCACACACACTTAATAATGTTTTATCACACTGATACTCATGACTGCTTCTAATTTAATGATTAGAATATTCAAGATACAGCGGTGTCTATTAAGAATTCCTTCCCATTCAGCAGTAAAGCT
Source organism: Sparus aurata (assembly GCF_900880675.1). Taxonomy (NCBI): domain Eukaryota; kingdom Metazoa; phylum Chordata; class Actinopteri; order Spariformes; family Sparidae; genus Sparus; species Sparus aurata. Next base: position 28,669,080 of record NC_044197.1, on the reverse strand, counting down.
GTTATTAATAATATTCAGCAACTAAATGTGGCATTTCATCTCCTCCTTCCATTGCATTTGCATCACAACACCGCTGCTCGAGTAGTTGCCCGTTTGTTGCACTAGCTAACGTCAGCATTGCTAACTGTACTTACTGGTTACTTGCTGTGGGCAGGAAACATGACTTTTTAATGAAAACATTGCTCGCAGCCTTTTATGTCTCACTTTACCATCATTGTTCTGTCGTTTCCTGTCTCTCTTAATAAAGACAATATAGCATGCATTCCGTCAATGTACAGTACGATGCTACATACAAGACCAAAAAGTGAAGAGAACGTCATCGTTTCCAAAAATCTCAGTTTCTGCTAATCCAGATAAAGCCACGGACAGCAAAGTTTTATTGATCATCTTCATCTGGGAAAGAGTCTCAAAGAAGTCAGTTTTCAGTTGCCCAAAAACACAATGCCGGGAATAAATGTTTGGCCATTACATAAATCTGAAAACCACAGGTAATTTAAAAACTGGACGTTTCTTTATGTTGGAACTTTACATGTGTTTATGTTGGATTTCATATTCTACACAACGCTGCGCTTATACTCCGTTTAGGTTGGGTAGGTAAACCATCAGGGTCTGGCTTAAACTACCTGTTTTGGTTGCGTCAATCACGGATGGAGATGGTCCAACTTCCTGTAAAAAAACTGCTGATTCTGGTCACCACAAGAACTGCTCGAAATGCCTGTGGCTCCTCTTAAAAAGTACCCAGTTTCGATGCCAAAAGAAATTATGGATGTCTTGTGCGTCTTATGGTGTCCTGAAAAATTTGGTGGTGTGACTCAAACTCCAGTCGCCCATTGAACTAATCTGAACCAGCCTGGTTGGATGTAACAGTCCTTCCACCTTCCCCTCCACTTCCTGCTGCCACACTGGCTGGTAAGCATATCATGTGAAGGTGATATACCACGTTTGGTAGACATGTTGGAAGCATCTGTGGTTTGCAGAAACCATAAAGAAACATATAGTTACTTTTTTAACTCTTAAATAACAGCTTCTAAATCATTTTCCGAACATGGCAAGTTTGATTGATTTGATTTGATTTATCACTTGTTTCTGCACTATATAACTTCAGTTGTAACTTCAAGTTGTTACAGACCTGGGATTTGAATTTTACGGCAGTGGTGTTTCACTCCGAGACTGTCGGGGGCGCCAAATCGTACAAAATCCCAATCGCTACATGATGTTGCTTTAACTTCTAATATAATATCCAGGTGACAGGGCTGCTAAAATCCTGTTCACATGTGTGACAGGTCCAAACACATGTAACTATGAAATACCCACATACCCACATGTGAACAGGGCCTTTAAGTGACCTCAAACAAAAGAAAACATCACCCTCTACAAAAGTAATATATATTTGTTCATGCATCGCCAATATAACATATAAAACAATTAATATTTCCTCATTTAATATTACAAAGATGCCTTTTAATTTTGATGTTTTCATAACTTCATCAAAGGTTTCAGGCAAAGGGTCGCCACTTCTTTAAATACGTTAAGTTTTAATAATATTAAAGGATTTAAATATTTGATACTGCACCTCTTATTAATATCATATTCACCACAAACAGACGCTAAAGGCTAAGCTACTGCAAGGCCACATTAAAATATGGACATGAGAAGCATCCTCCCCCCCCCCTCCGTTAGTGTTTGTGAGCGAGACATTTCTACATAATATAGTTATGGTCACACATTCTCCAGACCGTCCAAAGTATTTCATGGAGGATAACGTGGTTTAGTCTGAAATGAAATATCTGCAGCTTTGTCTCTCACTCACTGCTCCTTCCTCTTTCTCTCTCCTTCTCCTCAGCTCAGTCTCGCACATAACACTTGCTACTTTATTTCTCTCTCCCTCCATGTATCAGTTTCCAAAGGCTAATGCACTGAAGCAGATAATTATACACACCCCCACCCCACTTCCATACTGGCTTCTCGAACAACATCCCTCTCCTCCATGTGTGCACAGTGAACCTGCATTGATGCAGGAGAAAGAGAAGACAAAATCACATATTCAGCGTGCGGTGATAAATGAGGACACATATGCGGCAAACAAGCTGTCGTTGTGACATTGCTGAGGGCATTTCACCCAATTACCAAAATAGATCCATGTTTTTTTTGTGTTTTCCCATCAAATCTCATCGTTGGATGCTGTGCAAGTTAAAAGCTTAAGACATCACTTAAACTCAGAGCATTGGAAAGGCAGTGTGCGGAGTTGTTGCTTACTGAGGAAGTTGGGGTGATGACAACGTTTCCTCTGACAGATGCGAGCCTAATGGTTATATTTTAACGTGTAACACTGCGTCTGAGTGTGCTCAGGGGTGAAGTGAAAGTCAGGGAGGTAAAATAAAGTTAAGATGAAAGCCTTTTCAATATTCACAGCCATATTCTGAGAGATTTTCAAAACTCTAACTTCCCCGGCATGGTGCTATAAATAGGCAAAGTAAATGCCATACTTCATCTTGTCTCCTGCTTGTCTTTACTGAAGCATAAAAAAGATGATATGGTCCTCTTTTTTGCATTTCCACCAGGATTCCCCAAGTTATTATATTCCGAGTTTAGTCCTCAGCCCTGTGTCAATTAATCTTTTGTGTGATTTTTGAGTTAAGTCATTTATTTGCTGCAGGAAAGTGAATTCCAACACAAACTTCCATCAGTGTGTCCTTTGTGTACCAAGAATTAATAAGTGTGTGTGTCCCAAATTAATGCGGCATAGTGACATATTGTTAATAGTTTTGAGACAACAATGGAGCTCCTTGGCACAGGGGATTAAGATACCAGGCTTTGACTACACACTAGTTCATTGTTGTTTTTGCCCTTTTTATGGGATTTGTTGACGGCAAAAAACAAAACGTATCGGATATCACCAGACTTCTGCTTAACATTCAACTTCAGTGGCTAACCTCACTATTTCTCTTGTTACTCACTGGGGGGCAAATACCTGTAGCAAGGATCCAAATCTGGGTGCCTGAAGCCTGAAACTAGAGGCTGTTATAGCAGCATGTTAAGGTCCATGGGTTTGGAACAGGCGGAACACTCCCAATAAGGCACACAAAAAATGTAAATAGATACTGAGGAGCAAGTAAGGAATGAATCGGGAACGACTTGATAGTTGATGAATCGTTAATGAGTAATTCCTTGATAACTCAGATTCGTGGACTAGTAGATAATGATGAGCTATTGGAGAACAGACTGGGTGATGCCTTATATATGAATCATTAGGTTATCATTAGGTATGTATTGTAATAATTATATTCACACACAAGTCATATTCTTTGGTATTAGTGATGTTGAAGCCTTAGAAATAATTGCCCATTCTCATGGAAATAGCGTTGACCTGCTACCATCTGCCACTGATTTGGACCGTCCGCCTGCTCGTAGTAACTTATGAGTCTGTATTGAGCAACTACTCAGCAAGATATTACACTTTACTTGAAGGAACACAAAAAGAGTAACTAATGCTGAAGTAATTAGTAACTAATGAATCTCCAATGGGTTAGTACTCAGTATGATGTGTGACTTCACTTGTACGCAAAATGAGTAACTAATGATTCAGTAATCTGGAATTCATGAGTTGTCACTTCTTCATGCTACTCAGTGGCTGGTTGATGGTAAGTTGATTCACAGATATTTATCACCCAATCATTAACTGATGATTCATTAATATATTATCTGTTCTCCAGTATTTCATCATTGTCTACTACATAGTCGTCAAATAAGTGTTAGAGGAGATACTCATTCACGATTTATTAATTATTAAATCATTCCCGATTCATGCCTTACTCACTCCTCAGTTACTACTCACGTCTTTGTGCACCTTTATTATAAAGCATTAAGACAACAAGCTGTTAAAGATTTATATATGGGTGTCCACATTCTTTTGGCCAAATAGTGATCTTTTTTTCCTTATTTGTGTGTTTTTGTTGGAGTTTGTCTGTGAATGTGCACACTTCCAGCATGCCTTCCTGGTGTCAGCATCGACACAGGTAAAAAGCGACACGGATCAGCACAGCAGTCAGGTTAGCCAGCCTGACCATCTGTGCAAGGTGACTTCCAAGAGGTTTGTGTGAGAAGTCATCGATATCATCGCTAGATACCATCTCAGACTTTACTGCTCTGCTGCTGCCACTGAAAAGCACCTCGCATGCATGACCACGACTTAGGAAAATGGATCACTGGACTGGTCTAGAGGTCTGTGGCTTACAGTGCTGTGATGCCTGAAGTCCATCTGGAGGACACCAGATGAAAAACTGATTATAGAGGACATGATGCAGGATTGGCCATGAGAAGAACGGAAGAGAGGATTGGATCAATAGTCTGTGCTAGCAATTATCATAACTGATAGTATGCATCCATACATTATTGAAGAGTGCGCTTTTGTTTCTCTATCTAAAGGAGCAGCAAAGAAAAACATACTCTGTAGTAGTTTCAAAATAATAGACCCACACATTTAAATAGATAAACATCAATTCTATGGCTGCTTTACATAATAAAAGAGTGATTCAACCCACAGTTCATGAGAACCCTTACATTTGTTATTTCAAAGGTCCTTTGTGCAGAAGAAGTGATGCTTCTGCGGAAATGGAGAAATCTTGAAGAATGAGGAGGTGGTTAGCGTGCAATCAAAGACAACGCAGATAAATAAGAGAGCGCCACCCACGACCGATAGTTGAGCTCTGGGAAATGAAGTGCAAAAACAGCACTAAATGCTTTGACAAGAGCCAAAAAAACATGCTTTCAAACAGCATGACAGCACGGCTGCGCCTCTGCTGTTTGTCTATGTAAATATTGTTTCTTTCATGACTCTCCCTCTTGTATACTTGACATGTACAAGAAATTGTCTTGAGTTGAAAAACAAAGAGGTGAAAATTTTCCAGCTTGTCACAATGTGCTTGTTTGAGTAAATTGGAAATGATCTGCTAACCCGTCAGCAATTACAACTTCATAAGGCAAAAATGCGTCGGAGTCCCTCAGATTAGATTGCATTTAACTGTATAGCACAACGAAATACAGTTACTAGCCCAAATAGTAGAAAAGCAAAAAGCAAAGTGCATGAGGATGTATAAAAGATAAATATACAGAATGACCAATAAACTAATGGAGCAGCACAATCAGATGGAATGTAAACAGGTTAAATGAACGTGGCTAAGATACGTAAATTATGATATGCTTTATACAGTAGAATGAGTCTGGTTACATAAAGAATAAATGACAAGCAAGTACCTTATATGAGTAATGTAAAGAAAAACAATTATATATAGTTGAATGCGGCCAGTATGGTCAGATTTGCCCCCTGGTGGCCAGAAATTGATGAATGCAGCTTTAAATCAAATCCAAACCTTCACCATACAGGCTGTTCATAGACAAAAACAGGTGACTTCAAACTTCCAACCTCTATTTTCTACTTAAGTCTAATTTGATGTAAATAAATAATTAAACCCCATTTCAATGCTGTTAAAATCTCTAATTAAAAAGATGAATTACTTCTGCCCAAATGTTAACGATCCATACAGAGTGGTGTTAATATGTTGATTTCTCCATCACATAATACCATGGGAATAGTTGAACATTTAAGGTTACATGTTTTTCTTCGCTTTTTTGGGAAGAATTAGAAGAGAACATTGATATCCCTGTCATACCTGTGCTGTAGCAAGGGAAATAGTTTAGCTTAGCTTAGCTTAGCTTAGCTTAGCATAAAGACTGGAAGAAGGGTGACACAGCTAGCCAAAAAACAATAGATAGCAGATAGCAAATAATGATTGAATCAACAGGGAAATATTGTCATACAGAAATATTTAATCTACATTGATGCCTGACATTAAAGATTAAGTTTAAAGGATCTGAAGGTAGTATCAAAACTACAGGGGGCAGCATTACCACTGACTGCTGCTAACTATACTCTTTTCTGGAGCTATCCTAGGCCCTATTAGCTGAAGCAACTCTGCATAGACCAAGACGTCAGCTCTTGAGGGAGTCTCTTAGCTTAGCATGGCTTAGCTTAGCTTTTCTTAGCAGGCTGGGACTGAACACAGCTTAAGACTAAGTAAATAAGTAAGCTTAGTAAGTGTTAATAAGTCACTGTATTTAACTTTGGGCTGAGCCAGGCTAGCTGTTTAGCCTTCCAGTCTCCACGCTAAGCAAAGCTAAGCTAAGCCATGCTAAGCTAAGCTAATTGCCTCTTGCCCTCAGCTCTTAGCTTCTTGGGTTTTATTGTTGGTTTCCATGACTGTCATACGTGTCTTCAATTTGAAGTGGAAGGTTTTTTTCGATCCTACCGTCCAATGCATTTCGGAATACATCTTTCCAAGTACAAAACATTAATATGTTGGTAGACAGTTTATTTAATGAATGGGTTACCTCCCTTACCTGCCCTGATACACTTTTGCTCCATTTTCTCAGTGTTACCCTGTACCTTGTTAACGACAAACAACCCTATTTTCTTGTCAATAGGCTACAGTATAGTCCACCATCAGCATAAGTAGCAGATATATGATATTTAGTCCCTAATTAGCTCGCTGGCATTTACAAAATGGAAGTCTTAAAAGAGGAGAGAGAAAATGCTTGGATTCAAGCAGAAGGAGTGTAGAAGTTTATTATGCAGAGGCGAATGCAAATTGTGTGTACTACCAGACAAAACTTCTCATAATTAGCCCCGCAAATAAAGGCACACAAAGACAAGGCACATATTGGTATTCTGCCTGTGTGCTTCTGCTGTGGTGGGTGGTCAGATAGCAGCGACTACCCCAGCGAGACTGAGTGGCACCAAGCACCACATGTGCTTCAGTGGGTGGGAGTCTGTGTGTGTGTGTGTGTGTGTGTGTGTGTGTGTGTGTGTGTGTGTGTGTGCGTGTGTGCTAGTGTTCAAGGTGAGAAGGAGAGAAGTAGATGAATGATTTGTGTATTCAGTTACTAACTGAAAACCCCAAGCCGTTCAGTTCATCACACAGGTCGACAGCTTTCACTTGAAATGGAAATTGCATTGCACAGTGCGTACTCTTTACTATATTACATCCTATTGTATGTCTGTAAGAGCTGATGCAAATTATGCCCCTCTTATTTTTTAGGATATTTAGAATGTTAATGTTTCTTCGGTGTGCAGGAGCCTTTCAGTCGTGTTATTGATGGAGCTGCTTGGTATCGCCCCCCCGCTCTTGGTTATATAAGCGTATAGCTTATTTATTATTTAGTTCTAGTCAAAGTGAATAGTAATTAGCCATGACCCTGTTTGATGCTGCAACTGGGGCCTGTTAAATTGATGCTGTGGAATAACTCTGGGTCCAAAACGAACTCAGTTCAAACCTGTTCATTTATTCATGTCAGGCTCATCGGCAGTGCACTTACATAAAACTTTCCCTCTTCTTTGCCGGGGTTGCTCGGTTCATTTTTCATATGGAAGTGCGTATTTGTGTGCTTGTGAGATTTGATGCTGGCGGTGGGGAGGCAGAGATAAGCATTGTGAGATACTATCAGAATTATCCACAGTACATGATTACAATTTGTAATTTTTTCATTCACACAAGATTATTAACAGTGCCTTGAGGTCCATCAGATACTGTTAAACAACCCAGTACTGAAAATGAGCCTGGCATGATACTGTGGAGGGCAATTTACACAATGACACAAGCCTGTAAATAGCTTCAAATTATGTGTGTCATTATTTTTCCACAACACATTAGCTGTTACTTTCATTAGCAACTACAAAAAGTCTAACAGGATGTTGAAAGTGTTGGTGAAAGGGAAAACAGAGCAACATTAAAAATACTTGCATGCCTTTGATGTAAAATCTTCAAGAAGATTTTCGCGAGTCAATGCTGACGGGGGGGATGATCTCATATAGGCTTTTGCATTGCTTGAGGTATATATTATAGTCATAGTTTAATTATGTTCCATAGAGCCTGCACACGAGGGTAGCAAAGGTTAGGAAAAAAGGTAATCAGCTATGCCAAATGAATACACTCCAGCAAATGTGCTCAGGGGAATAATACATATTTATTCCAAATCATTCATGTTTATGAGCCACAAAGATTCTCATGACTTCCAGAGTGGAAGAAGACACACACCATTTATGCATTTTAATGTTCCTCTGTGGATACAAAATCTTAGAGAGTTCAAGTTTCAGCTGCCTCCCAGTGTTTAAATATTGGCAAAGCTATTCAGGCCGCAGGGGATTTGCTTAGAGACAGAGCACTTTCTAAAGACTGGCATTAATGAGAAACTATTAACAAACCCTGCACAGTCAACATGTAATGACCTGCAGGTTGTTAGAAAAGCTGCAAACCGTTCAGGTCAAGGGTGAAGGTTTTTTTTTTTTTTCTATTTTTAAGTTTTGTACACATCAAAGTGTGTTTACAGGTCTTGAGGATTACTACTGCTTGTGCGAAAAAAGTTGATATGAACATACCTGCTAACATTACGCTGTGAAAAGGAGATTTTATGGGGTATTGGCAAATGGCCGAACCTCAGTGCCACCGCTCTTATGTAGCCCACCCCACAGATTAGTAGAGTAAACATGTGTATGTAAAGTGACTAATAATAAGTCTTGAATTCATCGCTCAGTAAAATAATTGTTTAAAATTTCAATCGGGCCAACGCATCACGCCGGGACGAGTTGATTCTTGCAACGTTCTAAAAACCCTCCAATTTACACCATCGCAACACCATGTGTATCACCTCAGTTGCAACGACTTTCTGTACTTGTACCTGTTGTGAGAACAAAAGGTGTTGCATCACGAGTTGAAGCTGTCAGTTAAGCATTAGGCGCTGATCTCATTGCTAATGTGCGTCCCGTTTGGAAACCAGCCACCGGCAGCTTGACGAGCTGAGTTGCAGGCAACACCATCGCCCAGCTTGAGTGCAGCTGGGACGGGGCGGGACTTCCCCCTCTGAAGTTCTAAAACGGTTTTGACGCGTTACAAATCTTTGGTCTGAACTGAGCCTAAGTGTGTGTGTGCGTTGCCAGCTAGACCTTAAAAGAAAAGACAAAGGATAACATTAGACAGGACTACATTCTGCAGAGTGATGGGGCATGTGTAGAAGGAAGGTTTTGCACCAAGTTGAGTGAAATTTGAAAGCATATTTTCTAGTTTCCTTCCGTTATAGTGAACGATACCAATATTAATACGGTGACTTCCCTGCCCGGTCCTTTCCTCTGCTGCTCGTATCCAAGAAATGTAAACACAGTTTCTTGTGGGGAATGTAATTAGAGCTCTGTAAGACCCGATCATGTATGATTCATCACGTGACACATCCAGTTCTAAATTATAAATCAAAACCTACACCATAGCTATCTACAGGGGGGCTGCGGTTAACCTCATGCATCTACCATAAATTGGTTTTCAATTGCAAAGCTGATGAGATGCAAACTCTCCAGCATGAAAGTCAAAACTGCCACACGCCGCTCCAACACCCCGACAACCACACCCTTACCTCCCACTTTGGTGTATAAAAGCACTGGACGTAAACTGTTTGCTTTAATTATTCCCGAGGAGACTGTGTCCTCTGATTGGTCAGTCTGCCTCCGTCTAGTTTGTCCTCCTCTACGACTCTGCTTGTCACATTTGATGTTGTTATATATATTTTAAAAAGTGTAGCTACACTCCGTGTGTTGTGTGAAGGCATTCTAGCCCTGACATTATGTTGATCCTCACAGCAAGAGAAAGAACAAGCACAAGAATATCCACAGGGAGGTCAAAGGTCAGGCTCAGCTACAGAACACAACCCTGGAGGGGGGAGAGATTCAGTAGTTTGCTAAATGGCACTTCAGTAAGAGGATGCTTGCCCTGATAGGCGACTGGACCAGTTCCTGCTGTGATTGCGGCTGTCTCTGATGCCTGATACTGACATTGCTGAGCTGTTGCACACTTGATACGTCTGACATCTAAAATAAAGGTCGCAACACAGGAAAAACATGCATTTAATCTTTATTTGATTAATTCAAGTTATTATGCAATACCAACAATGTCTTCTTAATATTTAATAGACAACACTTTACATCTAATTGATCTAATTTGGATAGGCAGTAGACTTTTCTCTCATATATGGGGTTCTTGAAGTGACTTTCATCATTATTCACTCCTAAAATATAGTACAAATAGAGTACAAAACAGTACAAAAAAAAACAAAAACAACAAAAATAGCAGCAACCACATGGGTAAACAGCTCCACCAACACTCGCTGCATAAACCACATCATGTCATGCTTTTCATACTAATGAGAGACAATTAGTCCTGAGAAACAGTGAGACACCCTTTCATGTGTCAAACACAACATTCTCTATCTAATGCGGACTCATTTGTTATGCACCCAGGGCTTATTAGTGGATGGATGGCTCTGGTCATGATTGTTGACTCAGCACTACGGCATGAGAATTTAATTGCGAAGCGTTGTCTGCATCATGTGGCAGCCCAACTGTGTGCGGCTCCCTGTTGTATTATCAATTAACGTTACATCAGATTTATTGAGTGTGTTTTTAAAAATGGATCTCCTCCCAGTCAAGTGCTTGTTGTGATTTGTCCTGACAGGCATGCATGAGTTATCAGTCCTCTTTGAAACGCAGTTTGTCAGATTTTCACTTGAAATGTAAAGTAGAGGCGTGAATAGCGAGAATGCTTCATTTGGTGCCCGATTCAAATGATTTTGTGTTCATTTGAATCATAAAACATACTATTGTACGGAACATCCCAGGCAGGGCCACAAAAAGTTGGGCTTGCAGGTCAAAGTTGGCCTGACAGATGTTTCTAGTGGAAAAATATCAGAATTTATGTAAAACACATATATGATAGGATATGTCTTATTTTTTGTGGAGTAAAAATGCTCTATGTAGAATGCCTACTTTTTTCATTCGATTTACACTTTGCCCAGGAAGTCAGGTAATTAAGGGCACTCTAGGACCGTACTGCATCTTAACAACACAATACAAAACCCTACAAAATGTGTTTTCCTTTATGCCCATGGCCCACCATTAAGATTCTATTTTTGCCTTCCAACTGTGGGCAACCCTGGTCTAGTGATTCAGTCAGTCGACTGTTTATCCAGTTTTTATCAGCAATTCTCTCTAGAAAATGGACCGGAAACCTTTGTCCTGTACTCTTTTCTTTATTGAAGTGAATTGAACAGTCAGTGAGGTAGACACATTAAATAAAAAGGCCCCCATGTGACTGACATCAAACTGAACGAAATTGATTGATTGATTGATTGATTGATTGATTGATTGATTGATTGATACATTAACAATAGAATTAATTTGGACTCATGTTGCTGATTAATTAAAGGTGCCATATGTAAGAATGTGGCCAAAAACGGTTACTACACTCAAATTCAAAATACTGCGGCGAGTCGTATCCGCCTCCCCCTCCACCCCCTCCCCTCCAGACTTAAGGTTGCCAGAGCAGACACACAATTCTGTTCTCTCAGTTAAGATCAAGATGTATTATTATTTATGGTAACGTTAGCTGTTGGACTGGACATCGAGTGGACATCGGCTGGACATCGACTGGACAGCAGCATGCTGGAGACCGGATGCCCGTACCAGGACAGTGCTAGTGCTGCTAGCGTTAGCTGTGCAGCTAACATTTGTTTCTATGATCGAAATGAATAACGTTATTACTCGACAGTTTAAAGTATTTGAAATGTCCATCCCCGTAAAGCTATGATGCTAACTTAGTTAGCCAAGCTTAACTTGTCTAGGAGAAGAGTAGCCAGTCCTGCATCTATTTTCAAATTTCTCTCAGCTTTCAACTGTCTCCACCGTTCAAATGCATCTCCTATATAGACCCTCGCTTTGCCTCAAATTTTATCTTGCCGTTTTTGTGATTCATAACAAGGTCTTTTAGATTTCGTTGCCTCCGCCATTGTAGCTCAGTTGTAACTGGCAACCAGTAGTTGCTCGGCAGCTGAGAGTCTACTGACTGCAATGATTTGTAGACGGCGGTGAGTGGCGCCACATGCCAAAACATGATTTCAAAACATCAACATGATTTGCGGTCTGCAAAAGATTTTTTTTAATGCGAATATTTTGGCTGTACTGTTGTTGTTGGTGAGTTCAGTATGTTATATGAACATTATTCCTGAGTCTCTGTGACATATTAGGATGATTTTACGGCCAGTTGCTTTAGATTTCTTACATATTGTACCTTTAAAGTCCAAAATTTACTCTTCTTTAAGCTATGTTTCTCTCTCTCTCTCTCTCTCTCTCTCACTATATATATATATATATCTATATATATATATATATATAGATAGATATATATATATATATATACACACATATATGTGTAGTAGGCTATTTTACTTAATCTAAGAGAATCTCTACTCACAGGTTTTCATCTGATAGCAAATTATGATCATTGATCAATGTAAATGTTTCATATTATTAGCATGTCTGTTTCGCCTATATCTTGTTTCCTCTGATGTCCAATCAAAAAAGCAATTAAAGAAGGATCGTGAATGAACAAATGGAATATACGCTATGAAAGAATAATGTTCTCTCATCAATCCTCTCATCACTCGATGAAGTGGAGGCTGCCAGTGACATGGTGCATTAAAGCTGTTTTGTTAACTTAGGAGGGCCAAACACATTACAAAGACACTGTAACTGAAAAACATATACGTACATCCACGGTCTGTCTTCCTGCTGTTATAACTTATCGAGCAGTCATTGCAGTGGATGTTTTAATTAAATCACCAACAGCAGGACAAACATCTGTAAAAACCGCTACCAACATCTGTCCAGACTGCACACCAACTGGTCTTATACAGTACTGTCCCTGTTGGAGTCCTCTTTGTAATGCTGGTTGACTCTACAGTGACCGCCCAGCGCTGTACTTGAAATTCCATTTTTTTGCTGATGATTAAAGATTGGAAGTGTGAAATGTATCACATGCAATACCTACTTCCACACCCTCGTCTTGCATTCGTCGCATTCGCCTCTGTTGATTCGCTATATGTTGCAATCATGAGAAAAGTGCCAGGTCTGATCAGTGTGAGATAGCCCTCTGTGGTACAGTATGTGTCACCACGACACAGTCACAGCTACGAACGGCAAGCTCGCTAGTGACTAACCTGATTCCATCTGACAGCTTTCACATAATCTCCACATCATCCCCAAATAGAAAAAAAGCAGGCTGTGAAAGTGGAGGCTGTGAATTAATCAAAAGCAGTCTTCAGTTTCAGCAGCTGTGCAGTGCAGAAGTCTTACTATCAATTTTTTACTGCCTTCTTTACTGCCTTCTTATATTAACACATATGATCATTTCATATCAAACTGCATGATTAATTTACCAGTTTTCAAAAGGAAATCATCAAATTCATGCGTCATTTTCGTGGATTTGGGATGTTCGAGGATGGTTTGGAGGTTCCCTTTGGATTTTTATTGCTATAGGGGAATTCAGTTTTCTTATTAATCTGGGCCCTTTATTTACATGTTCTGATGTGTGAATGAACAATACGTAAGTTTTGGAGTTGGTCCAGCAGATTGCCTTAGCTGACAGCTGTCAGCCGCAAGATGGCAGCAGGGGCTGCAACGTAATCTTTTGGGCAACAGCCATCAAAGTTACATTCCCAAAAAGTGGCAGCTGACTGTCCTACACACCTGCAGCAGTAAGGAGTAACTGTTGCAGGCTTGCTGGGTAGGCTTTGCAGCACTATTTTGCCTGTGTATATATGGCATTTAACAGAGTTGTTTATTTCTGTGTTCATTACATTAAAAAGCTACAGGAGCTTGTTGAACGAAGTGAATTAGCCGCTGAAACACATCTGCCTGCTGGCCAGTGTGAGTACGTTTTGGAGGAGTGGCTCTGGAATGAGTCCTGGAGAGAGGGGCAGAGATTTTTCCCGCTGGATACTTTCAAACATTTTTAAGCGTTTTTTTCTTCTTCTTTTAAAGGAATACTTTAATAATCTTTCTTTTCAGTGTCAAGCACTCACCCCCATAGGCTTACTATGTGTCACTGACGATAAGAGGCAACAGGCCAAAAAATGGCATCAAAACATTCCAATGAATTTCTCAAGCCACTCCTGCAGCGTTATCCACTGCTCTCGGTCACCATTGGCATATATTGTAACTGGTGTAAATCCAAGATGACAAATGCTGCAGTCCCATGAAGGCGCAAACTGCAAAGGGCCAAGTCTCAAAATTTCAAGCCTACAGGGAATGAGTGGATTTGAATGGAATAATTCATGCATTTGCTCTGAATTTCCTTTAAAATAGACACTAACTTTTGCCTAAAGGAGACAAGAGGACTGTCGATGGAGGTTCTCAGTCATCCAGGTCATTCTAAGTGCTGTATCGTAGGCTACTGGATGTGTTTCAGTGTCTTGAAGACGCTTCACCTCTCATCCAAGAGGTTTCTTCAGTTCTAACTCACTGGAGGGAAGTTGCAGGCTTTTATACTCTGTGTGGGAGTGTCCTTACAGAGTCATTAAGGACACGTGTGAGCTCTGAGTTACAGAGTGGTTAGGGCCACTTGTGGATCCTTGACCCAACCGGCCTTCATGTGGGTTGTTAGGGCTAGGTGAGCCCAGGTTTACACCTCAATATTGATGCTCCTTTGAGAACAACAGTGTAAACATCTTGGCCAGAGAAGACAGATGGTTGGAAGGAGGAGTAAAAGAATCCATTTATGTCAACCTGGAATGACCGTCTTTGAACAGAGGAGGTGGCCTACAACAATACTTATACCATGGTCTGGGGGAATACTCGATTCTGATTGGTTGCAGGGTGTCCATTAACCCCTGATATATGGACACCTACTAAGTAGTTCCAGTCAAATTGTCTGTTCACCGTTCTAAATTAATGCGCTAGCGGGCGTATCAAATCTGAATATTTTATTTCCAGCACTGAGTTCAGTCCATCAGTCCTTCAGTGTCTTATCCTCTGAACACCACAGGGTGGCGACGGTAACACACAAGCTGCAGAAAGTTCACTTCCCCTCTAAATTTACTGATACGCGAATAATCTCACATCCCGTTCGCTGTTCAGCCCTCTATTTCAGGCTGCGGCCACAGTAACGTTACACACGGCCGGTCATTTGTTCGTGAAAATCTTGATATTGATTTGGGGACAATGACATGACTGGTCAGCTAGCTAGTCTTGTTGTTAAACATACTGTCAAATTATATTTACTGTTTGTCAACCGTACGCAATGTAATTGACTTTGAATCTTGCTAGCATAGCGTTAGTTTTCTGGCTCAACACTGAGCGGACTAGAATATCTCCCGTTATCAAGTCGTATCTATGGTCCATCCTATTTACTGGAGGAATGAACAACATTTCCGTTGCATAAGAGCCTTATGGGAGGGTAATGATTGTTCCAGGTATTGGTCAAACCCTCAGGCGTTACCAGGGAAACTTAGTTATGGCCTGTGAAAAATCTCTGCTGCGCATCGGACGGTTCTTAGGCCTCCGCGTCGTCTATTAATTCCTGATTATGGACACCTCATCGGGCATTATCCCTTACTTATCATCCTCCTACAATGCTGTACTGAATTCTCTCCCCAGACAGCTTAACAACCATTCATACCTCGGCTTACCTACCCTAGCAACCCACATGAAGGCAGGTTACGTCGCCTATCCACAAGTGGCTCTAATGACTCTGTAAGGACACTCCCACACAGTTTAAAAGCCTGCAACTCCCCTTCAGTTTGTTAGAACTGAAGGAGCCTCTTGTAGGAGAGGTGAAACGTCTTCAAGACACTGAAACACGCTCAGCTGCGTACAATACAGCACTTAGAAAGACAAGAGGACTGTTGCCCTAATGATCCAAACGTTCTCTTAAGTCTGACTCAGCTTAAGCAGCGCTGCCTCTGATTCATAGACTGAGACTTCAAATGAAGACCAAACAGAGGAAAATTGAGTTTAATGACCATATTCTGCCTCTTGGATGATGCAAACCTCAGCCACATCATGTCCGTCCTGACGGCCACTCATCATTGTGACAGCCATTACTGAAATGAAGTCAAACAACGTGTAGCGGGAGGAGAGGCCTGCGAGTTCCTTTACAGGGCAGAAGGAATACAGCAGACAGCCATGAAAGACATGATCTGAAAAAAGAAATGATGGATCATCCCCTGTGATGAGAATGTCTGCCACGGACTGATGAGTGCAAATCAAGTGGAAGGCAGATAACCCCCCTTAGAATGTGTTTTTGATCATCACTCATTAGCACCTGGACCTTGTACCATTTCAGTACGCAGACTCATAACTTTACCAACAGTCAATATAAATTCTAATTGAGCAGTTTTATTAATGCTTTGCAACCACTCGGTCTGTCTCTCTTGCCAATGTGACAGCATTGTGCTGCTATATTTAAGAAGCCAGGGCATTGTGATCTGTTTCCTGGGAGTGCAGTTGTTGTTTTCCCAATTCTTTTTTTTTTTTTTTTTTTTTAAAGGGTAATTATTTTTTTCTGCAAGCCTTTTATCCACCGCTGTAGTATTTGCGGTTTATCTGTCACTCTAATGAGGCTGTTTCCCCCCCCCCACCCACCCCCCCATCCCCATGGGGTGCACGAAAGAATTTAAATCTGTCAAATTATGCAATCCCACTGCACATGGAAAACGACTGAAAACAAGACAGTTGGAAATTAATTTGAAGTGATTTGAAAGCAAAGTCTGCACCGGGAAACAAAGAAGCAAAATGGGAGTGGGCTCATTCAGTGGGAAGAAACATTACTGAGCCCTTTAAAAAAAAAAAGAAAAAAAAGAAAATCCTTGAAACAGTTGTCTCCCTGCACAGGCTTTAAGTTTCCGCCAGCAGTGCTATAAAAGCTTCAATTTGAATACTAATATCCCATGTGCTTCAGTGGCTCAGTGGTCATGTGAAGACTGCAGGGATGCACGTGGACTTTATGGCTCGCTGTTCCCCAATTTACATTCCCCCTTAGAAATATGCATAGATCAGATATAAGCGCTCTGCAGGGGAGGCCGTGAGAGATTAGACAGGTTATCAAAGGTGTCTTTCTCTCAGTAATTCTCAACTTGTTGTAAAGTCTCTCTGATCTGCTCGAGCACCACCGCTTGGAGAGGCCCTGGAAAGAATATGTTGTATTCAGTAAAGACGATAAAAGACATTACATCTCTCTTGAAGGTGATTTAGCCACCCAGTGCATCAGTCCAAAGGTCAGACATCTGAATTCATCTCCATCATCATTATCATTCACACCACTGCTGTCCACCATATATCCAGATTCCACATATGCATCCAGTGCTTGCAGTAATACCAGCAAGATTTTTCCCGAATGAAGTTGCCTAAAATCTGATGAGAAAATGAGGGAGATTTTAAAACACTAAGGTTGAGGGAGGATACAGTTATGTATTCTGACTGCAAATGTAAAGTCTTATCCACAATTGGTCCCCTAATTATTGCGTTTGACTGTTTCACTGGAGCGTGGGTGACCCATTTCCAAGTGGTTCATTCTCATGACAAGAAATATGTTCTTAATTACGTGGCAGGGGAGTTATTCTTCCTCGATAAAGTGTTTTGACTGTCTGCTCTCGCTTTATCACCAGGGGAATTGAAAAATGTCAGTACTGGGTCACAAGTTCTCCAAACACATTTGAGGAACATTTAATTGTGCTCTGTAAGTAAGGTGCACACGTCATGGAGACGCAAGACGTTTGTTGGTGTTTTTGCTACGGTGAATATTTTTGGGACTCTGTAGTATCAACAGAAGACTTATGTCATCATAAATGTGTACGCTTAGTCGAAATATAATATCGTCCAGAAAAAGAGCACAAGGTGAGCGTTTTTCTCCTCGAGTTAAAAGCAGAAACAGACAACTCCCCCTCCAGGTGGTATCATTTTGGGTGCTGTCACGAAGTCGACTTGATCACTTCCTGTTTTCCTCAGAGTAGCAACTACCAGCAACAGGGGATATCAACAGGGGATATCGACAAAATTGCACGTGAAGGCGACTGTCTAATCAACGTTTACTTCATAAAATCACATGAAAGAATCTCCAGTTTACCCTTTTAGTACAGTGTGCCTCAGGGATCAACCTAGGGCCCCTTTCAGCAAGCACATTTATCTGATGGCAATTTGACATTTAAGTGTGCTGACGAACAGTTCCTACTCATTGTGACATATCATGACTTTTCGAATGTTATTAATGTTGTCAAATGGTCGTCTTGGTTCGACTAGGTGAGATTTAGGAAAAGATCATACTACATACTAAATAACTACAGTCTGCCTTTTAACACACTGTATACATACTGTATAAAGAATACTGTACTTATCCAGAGATAATGTCACAAATAGCAAGGCTCTTAGCATCATTACTCTTTGTGTACTGAGTTCAGTTTAACCTCCAACAGATTGAGGCGCTGATATAAACTCATTTTTAAAGTCATTCTTGGGTTCATAAATTATGTATTTAAGGAAAAAGTCCACCTTTTTAATATGAATACATTCAAGAAAAATGTGTGAATATCTATGCCGTCCTTGCCAGGGTTTCTGTTAACAGTCCCCAAGGCCAGCACTGGATAGGTAAGAGTGCTTTTTATTGATGCTGTTCCCTGAACCAACAACCTTCTGCAGAAAAAGGCTGAAAACCGCAAACAATGGCCTCTCTCAGGAAGTATTGCCTACATCATTGCTCTTCTGGGTCCGGATGGTTCTAAAGTTGTTTTATAAGGTTTGATGCCAAGGGGATCTTTTCCTTACAATATTATTATTAATTCAGGAACGAAACTTTGATTTGATTTAAGCTGCTAATTTAAAATACTCTAAGTATTTTTTGGTAGTTTAATCTATAACAATAATTTATTATTTTTTATTTTATTTTTTTGAAAGGATGATATATTTTTATTAAAAACACTGATACGTTGATCTCCAATGTAACTTGTCACTAGAGTTCTAAAATAAATGTCCGCTACTATGAACAATATGTGTAATTTCTGTATTTTTGCTGCTAAGAGTATTTGAAAGACAGTCTTAGAGCATTAAACGAGGCTTATTATCATAACTAAAAATGAAATCACTAACATTTTGAAATCAGAATTATTTTACATTATCAACAACATTAATGGTACCAGTTTGAAAATGAACAGGTTTGAAACACAGACATGTGTGGGAGGAAAGGCTTAATCCAATCATTGCTGTTGCACATCCTGCTAATCCTACAGATTAAGACTGAGGGATCATTAAAGGTGCCCTGTGCAGTTTTCTTCCTAACAAAAGAAGATTTGTTTAAGTCAAGTGTTTCTCATCAAAACATTTTGTGTGTATCCTGGAGGTCGAAATAACACGTTCACTGAATATCCTTCCTGGTGCAACATTTTTAAATCCTGCAGTGTTTGCATCTATGTTTCCTGGATTCTGCTTCCCTGCCTGTGGTGGAACATTGCTGTGTATATCGCCGCAATACTGCCACATCAGATCAGTGGAATAGTGTGGAACCATTGGCAGGGCTATGTATTGTGTCATCTGTGTGTGCCTGCATGTACCTCGCTGTCATGAATCCACCATTTAGACCTGATACAGCAGCCGCTCTGTATGAAACAACACCTCAGCTCTTTCCTCAAATGTCTGCATCACAGCCTTCCAGCCTGAGGAGACGCAATGCATCGTGGGGAGCCTGAATATGTACAGTAAGCTGCCGGCGTATAATCAGAAATTCAGAATTCAGACATTAGTCTACTTTACTAAATGGTATTCTGTTAAATCAAAAGAGTATCAAGCACACTCACCAATAATTGATAATTGTCATCTTTTGTAGTCTCAGTCTTTTTCCTCCGTTTGAATGTATTTTTAATCAATTACTCAGTTTCATTACAGCAGGAAGTATTAACGAGAGCAGCGAAACGTATTTCCTTAAATCGTGTCCTTACATGGAACTCTCACCGGCTGTACGTAATTTAACTTTATCTTAATTAAATCAATAATATTACCTTCATTATGTCTGGTTTAATTGCATGCTAATGTATCCACTGGGTTTTTCTTTTCTTTTTTTCTTTTTGGTCCTGTTTGTGTTTCTTTCTCTCATTTAGTCGACCTTGAGTCTGAAATCCCAGTGTGTCCTTCATCAGTAATTAACAGCTGTGTGCTCTTCTCCAGAGATGTACAGATGTCTGTTGCCTTTGTCGGCAGCCGCGCCGTCTCCTGATTCTGCGGCGGTGTGAGTGCTGATGGTCTACAATTCTCTCCACAGCAGGGGGAAATTACCGGGACCTCTTGAACTCCAGAAACCCCCTGTGTGAGCTGAAGGAGTTGGATTTATTTCCCGAAGATATCGCTCCCAGAGCATGGTCGAGCTCTCCCTGGAAAGCCAGCAGATGTCACTCAAAACGGAGTCCACCAGAGAGAGTCACGGCCTCCCCTTCCACTGGGGTCTGCCGTCAAATATTCATAATTTCCCCATATTACTGGAATAATATTCTTGCTTGCATTGCAAGGATTATTAGCTTTTAGCTCCGGCATATGTTTCAATACAGAGTGTTATTAAACTACAGTCATCTGCTGTTAGCCTCCATGAATGATGCAAAAGCTGTTGGCGGAGGTATGCATTCTACTACAAAATCCTATTCTAGTTTTAAAAACGTTATATGTAGGAGCTGAGCAAGTACTTGGCCGTTACAGGTGTCCACTACAAAGAATGTGCTTTTTTAAAGTATGAGTATAATCCAGGTAACACGTGTCAATATTCATACTACACAATATTCATGAGGGAAGTGGTGATTGGGTCCTGTAAATAGATCTCTTACACCTGTGAGGAAATCATTGGAAGCTGAGGCTGTTCTGTAAAGAGTTTTCTAATAGTTATTAAATATAGCATATTCTGATCAACCTATGTCAATGTCAGGCTTAAATCAACAACTTGTTGTTATGCATGCCCACTTAAAGTTTAAACTCCACCCATTCAGAATATAGACACTAATACAGATAATTTAGTTTGTTGTACAGATACAGATAATAGTGCACTTGCCCATCCCTAGTTAAGAGGACCAAATGTCAGCACAAATCCGAAGGGATTACTTCATTTATCTCACTGGAGTAATCACACATTTTAAGATTTTGAGTGCTACATTTAGTTTTGGGTGAGGTTATACTCACCCGAGGTTCTTTAACCCTCAAATGAAATGATTTGAAGGGGAGTGCGCGGAGAACTGGGAGCCAAAATATGAAATTATAGTAACATGTTCCATTAATGCCACTCTCAAAATGAAGGAATCCAAAGTTTTTCTGTCGCAGTTAGAATAAAAGTAGTATAGGTAAGCCCAGGAAACCCTTGACATCAGTATTTGACGACCTGGATGTGAGATTCACTCAGCTATCATTCCAGAATTGCTTTTTGCACCTCTATAGAACCACTGTGCAGGCTAGGTGGCAGACTGCAAACAACTTTGCTCCCCATCCTTTCCAAGCGCACAGGAGAACCTACGATGGCCCAAGAAAATGCAAAAGGCCCTCTGTAGAGCCTGTGAGAAACACAGCAGTGCAACATCGTGGGTCCTCTTCTGATCTAATCATCATCTGGGGCTTTAGAAATGAGGCCAAAAACTGCACTTCCTCTTAAGGCCACTAGAGGCTGGCTCCAAAAGCGAGTCAACCCCCATTAGAGCCCATGTTGTGATGCCCCGCAGGAATCAACATGTTTCAGGTGAATTTTCATAGAACTCACTCGTTTAAATTATATTACGTCTTAAAGTTACGCATAGTTAAGGGCGCCGCCACAAGCAGCAAGCTGTCAGCTGTGCTTCTCCTCAGCTAAGGGTTAGCTAATTCATGTCAGTGATCCTAACCTCTCGGCTGTTACTGGGGTGTTTTTTTTTTTAGGTATTTTTCATGCAAACATCGGACAAATAACACAGCTTCCTGTGCAGTTAATTGAACTTACAGACCAGAGCTTGCCAGCTACAGCGGCTGTACAGTTACTTTTTTTCAAAATAAAACTATATGTTTGTGACCTGTTATGAATCTGGATGAGACAACCACAGAGAGGGTGGGGAAATGAGAAAGTACTGACAGACAGACTAACACATCGTTGGTTTTGTTCTATAAACAGGTCGTGTTGCCAGTCCCCTAATGGTGGACTATTGCCAGCCTTATACTTATTTTGGTTTATTGTGTGTTTCAATCTGTGTCTGAACTCCAAATGCACATAAATGTCACGCAGGACTTCAATAGAAATTAACATTTTTCTTCATTTGACATTTATTTCAGACAATAAACCCTCTTAGAAATGAGAGCAAGGAAGAACAAAAGGAAATGGAACAATCCAACAACACAATTGAAGCAGCACACCAGGGGGCAGTGATTTTTGTTTGTTGATTTTCACTGGGGACAAAGATGCGCACCATCAGGATTCCGGACCCAAAATGCAGCAGTAAAGGTTTACCACACAGCTCCCCAGGAGAGAACAACAGGGATGTAAACCTGCAGACTGGGACACAGCCGCTGAACCACAAACTGAGCAGAGGAGGAAGTCCAAGGTGAGACACTGCATGAACGCTGCTCTCACCCTGCTGCTGCATGTCCTTACCCTCCCACGCACCTTGATGGTGTCCAGGGCTCTCAGGACTGCTGTGCTGCCTGTCCTTCATCCTCCACACTGGACTCTCCTGGCTTCCTCCGCGCTATAATCCGGCTCATTTTTTTTTTTTTTACTGCAGTTGCACAAGCTCCATTTGTTATGCGTGTTGTCTTCTTAGTTTCTGTTGAGTCAAAACTGCTCCAAGAGGAAAATTCAGTCGGTGATTCACCACTCTTTCATTTGTAAACACTGAGCTGTTGGCAGCAGGTCAAACAGCTGCTTGTTTGCTATTGTGCTCTGTTATACTTTAATATCTGGTTCATTTCACACCCATAATAACACACTAACAGCTACTTGCTTTGATGAATAGACGAACTGACTAAAAGCTTTCGCTCGTGTGCTGTTTTAGGCAACGTTTTTGTCAAACTTACACTTTAAAAAGACATAAAAGTTCCTAAATGAAGTGCAGCGCAAGGTCAGTCAGGGAGACTACCATGTGCATTCATCCACTATTCCCTCTCTCCTTTCCCACTTCTAGATCAGCTGACTTTGGCCGTTTACTCTTTCTATTCAACCAACCACATTTTTAAAACGTTTAAATCAGTCAATCATGTTGCTGCTGTCAAACTTGAAATCTCGTCTCTGCTGCTGTCAGACGTTGTCTCGACCCTCGTCCGCCCCATTCACCTCCAGTTTGTCATATCCAGTGTCCAGGTTGAGCTCAGGGGAGTCCACCTCATCAAATCCAGATCACAGCCGCCAGTGCCTTTGGCTCGACTTGGGGGGTTTCCCGTACTGCTCACGACTTCACCTTCCCTCTTGAAATTAAGTGATGGGACCTAATCGGCGACGACTCGCATTTTCTAACCTGACGTGCACTTGTCTGAACTCCCAGCCCATACATTCTGCACCGCTCCTAGTTCGTCCCAATGCCCCATCTGCCCTCCTTCCTGTCTGTAGATAAACTATTCCTTTGATCACCAAATCTCTGATCCCTCCCTCTCTCCCCCCTCCTCTTTCTCTGCCAATCTTTAAAAAAGAAAAACCCTTTCAAATGTTCCCTTAAAGTTTCTAATCTGGACTGACCTATGCAGGGTTTGTGGTCACTGTTTGAAAATATATTTTAAAAAGAAGTAACTGTTCCAGTTTCCCTTCACCCACATCTCTCCTTCAACCGCTGCACCACCAGCCTCAAACTTTTTTCACCCCACTGTCATAACAGCAGGTGTGCTACATTGTTGTTATTGTATAGTACAGTAACATCTAGAAGTTACACCAATATTCATCACGGACTGTCACGTTTTTATCAGGCGGGCCTGAGAGACTTTCTGAGGGGGCAACACTTTTACCTTCTCTCATTTTCCCCTGAATGAACAGTTCAGTTCAGAAGGAGAGTGGCTCCTACGAAACGACAGTGGACCCGAGTGGATCTGAGGTGTCATGGAATTGTGTGGCCGCCTCGTATTAGCTGTGAGAGGAAAACATTGGTATCAATAACACACAAATCCACTTGTTTGCTGGTGCGACTTCAGCCTGGAGAACATCCAGTAAATGTGTCGGATGCGTGAAAATATACACGCTCACTTTCTTTCCCCCACCAACAGGAACACACACACACACACACACACACACACACATGAACAACACAAACCTTCCCATGCCTCTCAGTGAGGAGATTGTCTGGATCTTGCCTATTTCATGGATTAGTTACAGGAGGGGCTTTTAAAATTGTATCTGAGTGAACGTTTTCTGATGGAACCTCTGTGTAACCTTGCCGCTTCCACACTCTCTGCCAGACTAAGGCTCATCTTCTCAGTATTAAAGGCAGACACAAAAGAATATCCTTGCTCCTGCCTTGTGCGCTCTGAATGCTGGGCTTCTTTCCTTTGTCCATCACAGAGTCTTTTGGCTGCGCTATTCACAAAGCATTTTTTCAGCAAAATATCTAATTGACTATTGTTGAGGCTTTGAATAGGGTGGAAAATGTCGCGCACAGAACACAGAGAGAAATAAATTATTAGTCAGGTTTCTTTAATGGAATGAATGAATCAAGCTAAACTGAAAAGGACAAGAGCAAATGTCATAAAATGAAAGAAGAGAAAAAAAACACCTGGAAATATTGCTGAGGAAGGACGTGATCTGAAGAACTCAAACCTGTTTTGCAATTCTTTAAATTGTGACCAAGAAGTTAAAGTTAAAATCCCCCGAGATTACATGACAAGAACAATATGGGTCTCATGCACATATAATCCATCTGAGAGTCATATTCAACAAGTTTCTCTTTTGTAGAGCTCATATCATAATACACTAAGGACCTGGAAAGGTTAAAAGTAAGAACTATAAAGAAGCTAAGGGACAGCAGAGGGATCACCAAAGTAGTGAGTTCCTCCTGAGAGTAACATTCCACAAATGTGAACTTGATGGTGGCACTGGAGGACGACCCATAATCACGAAAGGTCAATCCAATTCAATTCAATTCAAAGGACTTTATTTGTCCGCAGGGGCCAATCAAAGGCTCGTGGAGTGGTTGTACACAGACACACATACACAAACAAGTCAGCACATTAAGTACACAAGTCAGCATGTTAGTTACACAGACACAAAACAGGTCAGATACAATAGAACAGACTAAATAAACTATATGATATTTACAGTATTTACATGAGGCGCAAAGTAGCATTGAGGTAGGTCGGGTTGTGCACGAAGAGGCAGCAGCAATTTAGTGCAAATGTGAAGATGTGAAAGATGCACTATAGAGGAAGGGGAACTGGGAAATGCAGTGACCATTGACATGGGGGCGGGGGGCAGGGGTGGATTCGAGTTTAGGAGCTGACCAGCCTTGGGAACAAGGCCTGTCCTGCAGACACACTCATGAAAGAGTGAAGACATTGAATGTATTGGATTGTATTGTATTGTATTGGATTAGCGTAAATGGGCACGGATGGTCCATTTTTTTTTTCCTGCCAGCACAATTTTAAAAGGGAATTAGTTTATATGTTCACAAATCCTTAAGATTACATTTCATGAACTATTTATTATTAACAAATACAATTAATGCACGTTTTTTTTTGTACCTTAACCCAAGTGACCCAGTGACGTGAACTGAAAATATCTCCTCCTAAACAAAGCTGCTTTTGTAGCCTAAACTCAACCCTTGGCTGGATGTGAACCCCAAATTCTGGTGTTTTACCTTTATCTACTGAAGGAGTGTAAAAACACATTCACACCTGTAAACTGTTCAGTAAAACCACAGTTCGAGCTACAGGCCACTGAGCTGCTCCATGAGAGCAGTTGGGATAAGGCCCTTACTAAAGTGCACCTTTGTGACCCTCCTGTCAGAAGCTTGCTTCTCTAACCTTTGTACCATCAGTGCCCCTTATTTATGGTCTTCGTACATACAGTAGTTTCCTTCAGTCAAATTAACATCACGCAGACACAAAAGATAGTCATGCTCAGATCAGCAAAAACAATTTCAAATGTGTGTCCATGATACTATGTTGAAAAGTCAGGTCAGTAGGATACAGGAGCCTGTACTCATTTTCATGGCAGTCCGTTTCACATTCATTGAGCTATTCTAGTCTGAATCAAAGAGGTAGACCTACTTAAGACCATGTTAATTCATGAAGCTCAATGTCTGCTCACTCAGTCATTACAGTTGGGGTGCCCTTAAGCCAGGCATTTACTTTAGTGTCAATACTAGGGTTCCCTATAACATCACTGTAAGGCAACAAGCGGCAAAGGCAGAGGCACAAAGTGACTCTTAAAAAAGTTAAGGCTGCATTTTGTAAATCAAGTGTTCAATCAATGCAAAACAAGACAGGGCTGCAAAAGTGTTTAAAACATATGAGCAAAGGAAAAAAGTATGAACCAAATAGTTCTCAATCTACTCAACTTAACAATAATCACAGAAGTGTGAACTTAACAAACGTGACCTCCTAACACAAACGAGGTGTCTGTATACACATAGGCTACCATACACAAACCTAACTCCACACCACTAAATTAACTAAGCCAGTAACCAATAACAGCAAAGTAAAAATAAACAACATGAACGGAAATATTAACAAACACCCCCAAAACAGCCACATTTTTCAGATGTTTCCTAGCTCAGAGTTC
Organism: Sparus aurata; assembly: GCF_900880675.1. NCBI lineage: Eukaryota > Metazoa > Chordata > Actinopteri > Spariformes > Sparidae > Sparus > Sparus aurata. The sequence goes on along the minus strand of NC_044197.1, from coordinate 28,642,468 downwards.
ACCTGTCCAGCTGTCTTAGACTCAGCAGCAGCATGTACAATATATTAACAATTCCAAACAATTGATAAACTCATTCAAAGTTAACCAGAATGTGTGCACTCAAAAGTGAAACTTAATATCATGATGTAAACCACAGTAACAGTAGTAAAAAAAAAAATTATAATTGATTAATAAAAAATCTGAACCAATCTGTGTTTGGTGATTACTTGTCTCATTTACTGAAGAACAAAAAGGTTAGAAAATACCAATGCTGTGTTGTGTCAGCCGTCGATGGCGCCATCGCAGTCACTTTCATTTAAAAATTGTTAAAAACTGGAGGGGCGAATATCTGACACTGACCGAAAACTGCTTTTTCAAATCTTATGATGTAATGTAGCCTACCAAAGGCTTCCTTTCCTTCCCTTTTCATGTTTAGGGAATCAAAACCCTAGTTCTTTAATGTACATCAAAAGGATTCTTGTTGACAGAGTTCTGGTACCATTAAAAATAGATGTCCCTTACCTTTAATGAACAAGTACAAGCCTGAGGACATTCTGTTAAAAGTCTCACTTCAAAGTTTGCCGGCCCTGTTATGAAAGAGAGCCTCCAAAGCTCCGTTTGTCCTTCAAGACTTCTCATCAATTCACTTTTCATGACCCGATCGCACATGCCAAAGTGGAATACATCAAGGGGAATTAGATTATGGTGCCCGCTGCTGTTTGTTAATGAGCTATCACTTTGAGAGAAATCAACTTGAAGGTTTATTTATTGTTAACTCTTTGCCCTGGAGTGCCAATTAAGCAGCTCCTTGGACCTTTTGAATGCCAGTAATTAACAGTCATGACGAGGTGGGTTTTGGCCAACGTTTAGGAGAGCCAACATGTAAGAGACCTCCTAATTGTAGCAGATATATTCTCAATAAAAATAAACCTATAAAATTACATTTAAAATAACACTGTGGGTCTGCAAAAGATTGACCTGCCTACAGTGATATGATACAAGTCAAATACAAAAAACACCATAAAACAGCATTTCATGAATATAACACATGGTATTGCTGTATTGGCCTAATGTTTTGGTGCAGATACAGATATAAGAGAGAGAGTTGAGGCTTAAAAAATATAGAACATATATCAAGATCCCTACACATAAAGTTTAATGTTTTGTGCACAACAAAACTTCCCATGACTTTCCATGGGCATTGGGATGAGTGGATAATGACTGAATTTTCATTTCATCCTTTATCTTTGCTCTATTGTATGTTGATTAATTTTTTTCTTTTTAACTGAACCTGAATCATACTCAACCCTCCTGGCATGTTCATTTGTCAGTAACAGCAAATATGTTGGTGCAGTGCATGTGTGATCATCCAAGACTCGTCAGACACCAAATATCTTAGTAAGTATCGTTTGAACCTCATAACCAACACCATTACTTACAATCACTTAGATCAATACTACGTGCAGTGGTGTATTCACCTGTCACAGGTCATAGTTCCATTAAGATAATGCACTCATTTAGTAAATTAATACTTTTTTTTAAAAAAAATGTATGTACATTGCAAATACATAGATATATTTGAGACATCTGACCCCTTTTAGCCTCCACTTCCTCTGCTGGGTCATAACATATAGCATTTTTATTTTAAGTGTTAGTGTAACACTAATCAAGGCCAGCAGACGATGTTCCATTCTGAAAAAAAAATACTTAAAATTGGCTGAGAACAAAGAATAAAGCACAGATCAATTGTCTTGCTGGGATTTAACCTGTTGTTAAACAGCAGGTGTCCATTAAGCAACTGTCAAGTATTTCATAAAACCCATTTTTAAATTGTGAAAGACTGATTAAATTTAAAACACATTTCCTCCACATTAACTTTCACACATTTGGCTTCACATTGTTTCAAAGCTTTGTCCACATCCTTCACTGAATGATTACGGAAGCTAGTGGAAATCTGCTTAGACTCCAGGCTCAAAGGGACTAGCAATATGAGATGCTTAAAAGCTAGGCTATATTTTTGTGTTATTATTTAAATGTGCCTCAGCTTTTTGAAATGGCAGAGAATAACACCTGTGCAGCCACACATTCAAAATAAATCCCCTATTCAAAATGGTGTAGCTCACTACAACATGGTTTTGAGTTCTGGTAAATGTGGGTACTCTGCCAGTGGGAGCAGTTGACCCTCCCCACTTTTTGTGCTATGCACAGGCTGCTGTATCCATGCTGGCACTTCATCACTTAGACTTTCTCCAGGGCCTTGTCTTTTTTCCCTGGCAGGCCTCTGACGGCAGTGAGGAGACAACTGCAGAAGATGCAGTCTCCTGCTTTTTTGAAATTGACTTCCATTTACCTGCTATGACACCAGCTGATGATTGAGCTGCCAGTTTGTCTTGTCCGCTTCTTCTCCAGGAGTCTGGCTGCCTGTTAGGCTGAACAAAGGCTAGGCGTTTAACAAACTAACATTTTGCAGATGGACTTGGCCACACAGCAGAGATGCTATGCTTCAGTGCTTTTCAATCAAAACGTCTTAGTAACTAAGCAGCTAAATGCAGAAATTAAACTCAGGAACCAAGTAAAGACCTAAAAGAAAATGGCTCTTTGTGCATTACTTATTGTGTTTCTTTTAGAAAGTTAGGAATAAACACAATCACATCAGTCACTGCATCAGAGTCTGCTTTGATCCAGAGCCAGATACCCATGAGAGCTCAGAGATTACCTTTACATTTTTGGGAATAAAAAGTGGTTTTATCTTCACTCCTATTTATTATCCTGACTGCAGCAGCCATACGCCGAGGTGACCTCCATTGTCAGGTGTTTATTAACTGTAGTGTGGACTACTGATTGGAGCTGGAGCGGAAATGAGAGCATTAAAAGAAGAGAGAGAAGAAGAGTTTATGCTGAGTTATGGTTGACCTGAATATGAACACAAACACACACTTGGTGCGTGCTGTTGTTTGCTAGTTCACGGCTAATGTCCAGCAAAGTAATTGGGCTGTTGGGGCGAATAAACACCATATGTGACGCAAGCAAACACAGATGATTCCATGGTCAGACTCACACGAATATCCCAGGGGGAGATTTGCTTTGCTGGTCGGTGAATACACAATTTAACCACCACCACTGCTGCTGATGAGAATCTGACATGAATTCCGGCACCAATGTTCACCAGATAATGTTGAAGTTTTATTCTTATTAAGTTTAGTCACATTCTCTGAATTCCTTCCTCACTCTCTGACTCCCCTAGAAGTTATAGCCGCAGGCAACCTCATGAAACACACCGTTACCTTCAGTAAACTTGTGGATCTCTCCGGGTTTGAACACTGCTGGAAACATTTGGAATAATATTAAGTGCACAACTCTACAAGATCTGTAACAAGGAACTCGTCGATTTTAGGCATTTGCAGGAATCCTACTTATTGTATCATACATATAAATCACATAAGCCCCTATGGTATACTAGTATATGCAATTGGATCATTTATAGAGATGCATTTACATTAAAGCAGCAATTCAGAGCAAATTGTATCCATGTCATGTGCTGTTGGTTGTTTAATCTTTCACTACGCATCATATTTTAGAGGCTCATCATATGTTTTGGGTGGAAATCTTGATGTAGCTATAGATGTAAAATAATGAGGGGTCGACTGATGTGGCTTTTTTCATATAATCGAACGATATACATTTGCAGTTGAACCAAAAATATTCATGATTGAACAACCAGTGATGGAATAAACATAAGTACAATTTACTCCAATACTGTACTTACGAAGTGTTTTACTGCAGTATTTCCTTTTTCTGCCACTTTCTCTCCACTACATTTATTTGATATGCATTAGTTACTAGTTGCAGAATCATGATATTTTTTTCTCGAATTCGTTTTTTTTTTCTTTTTTCCTGCAATCTGACAGAGAAAAAAATCATTGATCCGAATATTATTGGTCCTGATGTTTGGCCAGGTGGATAATTGGTGAACCCCTTTATATAACTGTAGAGTTATAATGAAGTACAGTATTTTGAGAAGTATCAAGTACCGTAAAATTGAAACACTCAAGCAAAAACACGTCAATTAATGTTCTTTTAGTTCTAATATGATATAATATGACAATTGGAAACCACTCAGAGACATTCAGCACTATAAAGTAAAGAAGGTACTACTCCAAAAACAGGGGTGCTTTTTGGGTCGTGAGCCCCATGCTGGAAATACAGGTAAAGGTCCTAAAAGGTTCCTGGATTCCTGGAAATGGTCCTGCAGGGGGCCTTTTTTGTCCTTAGGTGACAATCTGAGTGGCTATTTTCCCTTCTGGGTGGCAGTGAAGGAGACACAGCAGCTCATACTGATCAGGATTCATGTCACACGTCTCAGGGATGCGTAATCGCTCAGCTGTGGACCCAGCAGGTCAGGGTCTGACTCAAGGGTCCTTTCATGGTCGCTAACCTCAGCAGGGACATTGCATTTCAGCAGAATGAGGATCAGTTGAAGACACATTACAGAGGTGGCCGCAGCACTGGGCTGGCAATGATGATCTTTGACTGTTCTGCCTCAGCAGCCACTTGTGTGAAATTTATATCAATCAGGAGCAGTGACTTTTCGCTGATGTACTTGCCAAGCATTAGGATGTGTTTATCTCACTGCAGCTGCACGGATTTTAAATAAATCCCTCAAATGCCGATCTTATTATTCCTACAGTCTTCGGCTCTTGTTGTATCACTTACGACTGAAAACAGTTTGAAGGTCTATGGATGAGCTACTAAACTGAATTACCAAAGTCTACTAAAGTCACCAGCAAACAAATTGTCACTTTAAAGCAGACTATTGACTGTGTTCATTCCCTAAAAGTTGAAATTTCATCTTAGTCTTGCCATTAACAGCTGTCCAAAGATCATTTTCAGGTGTATTTTTGATTTTGAGTCCTGCACATATGACGTGGAAGGAATAGGCAAGTTTCCAGGATTTGTTGAATGCAGGAAGTGTGTATGTGTTATTGTTATCACTTTTATTATCATTTTGACCTTTTCTTGGCTTTATTAAAGACAAGCGAAGAGGATGGCATGCAGCAAAGGGCCACTGATTTGAGTCTCGGGCCACTGTTGCGAGGACATAGCGTCTGTACATTAGTCGCAACTAATCAAGCTACTGGGGCACCCTCAATGGCTGCTCTATCCAGTTTACATGGCCGGAAAAATGAAAAGTGAGGGGTTCCACGGCTAAAACCATCAACTGATTGTTCACAAATAAAAACTTTCTCTGATCATGAGGCCTAGTGTTACTTGACAGTTCTCTCTGGTTTGTCAGTGAACTGTCTTAACCACACTGCAGACAAGAGTCTCTGTTAACGCTGACAAACAGGCAGATCCAAGCCATATAGACTCAATGTACAACATTAGCCGAATTTACAAGAAGGACCAAATAACATTAAAAAAAATGTCATGGACAGCGTCTGACAAAGTTTTAATATCTCCTAACTCAACAACTCACAAAATTGACAGATTTTATAAAGGGAGTCTGGGGAATTTCTTGCCCTTCATCTCCTTGCTGCTGTTGGCTGCAGTTGCTGTCGCTGCTTTGACCTATAGTATGTTGGTGTTCACATTTGCTATCTGCTTATTACTTATCAACTAATGGATGTTATCTGGGCTGTGTAATTTAGGGACACTATGTAGTTTTAGAGAAGAAATTCAAACTATACGATAATACAAAATATTTACAATATTAATGAGGTAATAATACAAACTTAGAAATATTTATTTTGTCCATAGCTGAATAAACAAGCTGTTCTCAGACGACAATAATGTCTCAGAACACTGTTTGAAGCTAGAAAGGTAAAAGTAAAACAGTATGAAACTGTGTCGTCCTTTAAGGTCAGTTTGTCGGTTGTTTATTCGGTCATCAAAAGTGTTTGTTTATTTGGTTTGTTTGAATAAAATTTAAAAAATCAATCAATGAAGAGCTTTCTCCTCTGATTAAAATGTCTTCCCTAAAACTGCATACTGCACCTTTAATGCTAACGTGCAGTGTGCCTAGGCGTGACAACCGTATTTTTGTGGTTTCAGTGGGTTTAAAGTGCCCATGAGGATCTTGCAACCAGTTTTTGTGCGTACTTTAGCGAATACTATGAATGAGTGTGTGTATGTGTGTGTGTGTGTGTGTGTGTGTGTGCGTCTGTGCTCCTTTGTTGTGAATGCTTTGATAAGCTTTGAGACGCACCGGGGAGCCTCTCTTCCCTCTGTTCCCCGGCCTGGCAGAGAGCGCTGATTAGAGGCTGAGCTCGTCTCGCCACGTTGGAAGGTTTTTCACTCGATTCAGAAAACGTGCCTCATCTGAGCCGTCAGGAAGCCATCGACTGACGCACAGCCTCTTTTTCAGCGGGAGACGCGGGTGCATTACGAGACACAGTGTGCCTGATGAGCCTGTGTGTGTGTTCGTGAATATGTTGTCTGAAATGTCTTCAGTCTGAGGGGACGGAGCTCCTCAGCTGGATGGAGCTCCGCAGCTGGTTGGAGCGATCGTGATGGTTTAAGGAGGATTAATGTTCCTGCATGTTAAGATGGTCTTGTAGATGCCTCCAGCATTGGAGCTTATGGTTCAGCGGAGAGTTTCTGCCCTTGTGTTGTAGCACCACACCAGCACTGGATGGATGTGTTGTAAATTATCAGTCTTGTCGATCTTGTTTTATTTCTTACATTCACTTTGTTAGCTTGTGTAACGTTAAGCTTCGTCTTCCTACTGGCAAGGAGGGCATTCATCAGTAGCTGAGGCAGTAATAGGTTCGGTATGTAACAGGTCCAGACATTTATGTGTTGCTTCCGGGAAATAGCCACGACCTTGCACTCTTGATTGAAACATACTCGACCTCAATGATCGATAAAGTTTAGCACTGTCAAGCAGTTCAGTCGGTAACTGATTGATAAACTTTATAACTCCAGGCTTACAGTAGCTATTACTGATGTGTGGTTCAAGGTTTTTTATGACTCGACCCCACTAACTTGCTACGAAAGCCAACCCGTCTGGTCCACCCATTAGGAATTCAATGCAATCAATGACCCATACCCAGGCCGTTCTGCACTACAGTTGTTTAGACTGAGGAATGAGACAAAACTAAGCGTTTGTCAGGCTTGGAGGGGTTAAAGGGGGGACTATGGAAAGGGGAAGGTGGACCCAAATGCAGTTACAAACGAGAGGCAAGGATATGGGGAACAAAAGGCGAGCTTTATTAACAAAAGCTGAATTTCACAAAAACCAAGGGAGTCAAAAGTCAAAGTAACAAAAGAAAGCAAGGCAAAGTAGCAACAAAAACAGCAAGACAAAGTACAAATCAAAGGCAAAGTTCAAATCAAGAATGCAAATGGCAAAATCCAAAATCCGAAAACACATACCAGAGACGGGGGAACAAGGGACAGACAGGAGCACAGGAGCATGGAGCATGGAGCATGGACGGACGGACGCTGACAAGAACAATGACCAGACAGGGAGTGAAGGGAAACACACAGACTAAGTACACAGACACTGATGACGAGACGAGGAACAGGTGAGGTGGACCAACAGGTGAGGTAACGAAGGGGAGGAGCACACGAGGACATGAGGGGAACAAAACAATAGACAGAGGGAGCCAGAGGGAACATAGGAAAAGACACAGGAGAACTTAAAGGACACATGAGGGCATGGAAAAACAAGACACAAGACAAGATACAAAGACATGGAAATCAAATACAAGAAGCCACAAGACAAAACCAGACAAGAACACAACAGACAGATTTACAGTCATGACAGTACCCCCCCCTCAAGGGACAGCTTCAAGATGTCCCTCAAAACATAAGTCCAAGTGAGCCTGGGAGGGTGGAGGGGGTCTGGAGGAGGGCCAAGGTCCAAACAAACAGGAGGATGGAGGCAAGGACTGGAACCCACTGGAGGCCGGGGACATGGACTGGGACCCTCTAGAGGCCGGGGACGTGGACTGGGACCCCCTAGAGGCCGGGGACGTGGACTGGGACCCCCTAGAGGCCGGGGACGTGGACTGGGACCCCCTAGAGGCCGGCGACGAAGGCGTAGGCGTTCTGGAGGCCGGCGACGAAGTCGAAGTCGAAGTCGAAGGCGCTCTGGAGGCCGGCGACGAAGTCGAAGGAGCTCTGGAGGCCGGCGACGAAGTCGAAGGCGCTCTGGAGGCCGGCGACGAAGTCGAAGGCGCTCTGGAGGCCGGCGATGAGGACGAAGGCGTAGGCGTTCTGGAGGCCGGCGACGAAGGCGAAGGCGTAGGCTGGCACCCACTGGAGGCCGGCGGCGAAGGCGAAGGCGTGGGCTGGCACCCACTGGAGGCCCGCGGCGAAGGCAAAGGCGTGGGCTGGGACCCACTGGAGGCCGGCGGCGAAGACGTGGGCTGGGACCCACTGGAGGCCGGCGGCGAAGACGTGGGCTGGGACCCACTGGAGGCCGGCGGCGAAGACGTGGGCTGGGACCCACTGGAGGCCGGCGGCGAAGACGTGGGCTGGGACCCACTGGAGGCCGGCGGCGAAGACGTGGGCTGGGACCCACTGGAGGCCGGCGGCGAAGACGTGGGCTGGGACCCACTGGAGGCCGGCGGCGGAGGCGAAGGCTGAAGCCCTCTTGAGGCCGGATCGCTGACTGGGAAACCCTCCTGGGCCTTGGCCGGACCACCAACAGAGGTTCGCAGGGAGCTGGTGGCCTGTGAGCCAATAAAGGGTCGCTGGCGGCAGATGACCTCGGCCTGGCCTCCGACCAAGGAGCTGGCACTGGACTTGGTACTGGCCTCGGCCGGGCCTCCGACCGAGGAGCAGGCGCTGGACTTGGCGTGGGACTCGGCCGGGCCTCCGACCGAGGAGCAGGCGCTGGACTTGGCGTGGGACTCGGCCGGGCCTCCGACCGAGGAGCAGGCGCTGGACTTGGCGTGGGACTCGGCCGGGCCTCCGACCGAGGTGCAGGCGCTGGACTTGGCGTGGGACTCGGCCGGGCCTCCGACCGAGGTGCAGGAACGGGCCTCAGCCGGGCCTCCAACCGAGGTGCAGGGTCTGGCCTTGGCATGGGACTCGGCCGGGCCTCCGACCGAGGAGCAGGAACGGGACTCGGCCGGGCCTCCGACCGAGGTGCAGGAACGGGACTCGGCCGGGCCTCCGACCGAGGTGCAGGAACGGGACTTGGCGTGGGACTCGGCCGGGCCTCCGACCGAGGTGCAGGCGCTGGACTTGGCGTGGGACTCGGCCGGGCCTCCGACCGAGGTGCAGGCGCTGGACTTGGCGTGGGACTCGGCCGGGCCTCCGACCGAGGTGCAGGAACGGGACTCGGCCGGGCCTCCGACCGAGGTGCAGGAACGGGCCTTGGCATGGGACTCGGCCGGGCCTCCGACCGAGGTGCAGGGTCTGGCCTTGGCATGGGACTCGGCCGGGCCTCCGACCGAGGTGCAGGAACGGGCCTCGGCCGGGCCTCCGACCGAGGTGCAGGAACGGGCCTCGGCCGGTCCTCCGACCGAGTTGCAGGAACGGGCCTCGGCCGGTCCTCCGACCGAGGTGCAGGAACGGGCCTCGGCCGGTCCTCCGACCGAGGTGCAGGAACGGGCCTCGGCCGGTCCTCCGACCGAGGTGCAGGAACGGGCCTCGGCCGGACCTCCGACCGAGGCGCTGGGACGGGACTTGGCATGGGCCTCGGCCGGTCCTCCGACCGAGGAGCAGGGACGGGACTTGGCATGGGCCTCGGCCGGTCCTCCGACCGAGGAGCAGGGACAGGGCTTGGCATGGGCCTCGGCCGGTCCTCCGACCGAGGAGCAGGGACAGGACTTGACATGGGCCTCGGCCGGTCCTCCGAGCGAGGAGCAGGGACAGGACTTGACATGGGCCTCGGCCGGTCCTCCGACTGAGGAGCAGGGACGGGCCTCGGCCGGTCCTCCGACCGAGGTGCTGGGACAGGACTTGACATGGGCCTCGGACGGTCCTCTGACCGAGGAGCAGGGACGGGCCTCGGCCGGTCCTCCGACCGAGGAGCAGGGACGGGACTTGGCATGGGCCTCGGCCGGTCCTCCGACCGAGGTGCAGGGACGGGCCTCGGCCGGGCCTCCGACCGAGGTGCAGGGACGGGCCTCGGCCGGGCCTCCGACCGAGGTGCAGGGACGGGCCTCGGCCGGGCCTCCGACCGAAGTGCAGGGACGGGCCTCGGCCGGGCCTCCGACCGAGGTGCAGGGACGGGCCTCGGCCGAGCCTCCGACCGAGGTGCCGGGACGGGCCTCGGCCGGGCCTCCGACCGAGGTGCTGGGACGGGCCTCGGCCGGGCCTCCGACTGAGGAGCAGGGACAGGCGCCATCAGGTCCGCTGACTGAAGGCCACAGGCAGGAACAGGCGCCATCAGGTCCGCCGACTGAAGGCCACAGGCAGGAACAGGCGCCATCAGGTCCGCCGACTGAAGGCCACAGGCAGGAACAGGCGCCATCAGGTCCGCCGACTGAAGGCCACAGGCAGGAACAGGCGCCATCAGGTCCGCCGACTGGAGGCCACTGGCAGGTGTCGACCGGGCCGCCGACTGAAGGCCACTGGCAGGTGTCGACCGGGCCGCCGACTGAAGGCCACTGGCAGGTGTCGACCGGGCCGCCGACTGAAGGCCACTGGCAGGTGTCGACCGGGCCGCCGACTGAAGGCCACTGGCAGGTGTCGACCGGGCCGCCGACTGAAGGCCACTGGCAGGTGTCGACCGGGCCGCCGACTGAAGGCCACTGGCAGGTGTCGACCGGGCCGCCGACTGAAGGCCACTGGCAGGTGTCGGCGAAGGACAGCAAAGGAGGGCGCCAGACCTCAAGGAGCCCGGACGCCACCGAGAGCGGCGCTTCCTAGGCGGGGAAACCTTGAAAGCCAGGCGGGTTCCCCAGACAGGAGACGCCTCAGGACTTGCAGGCCCTGGGGTCGAGACTGAGGCCTGGGCTGGTAGCCTAGCTGTGGCTACGGCATGGGCTGGGGCTGGAGCTGAGGCATGGGTTTGGGCTGTGGCCTGAAAAAAAAGGTTGCTTGCAGCAATCTGCCGAGCCCTGCTGGTGGGGTTGGTTACAAAGTCCTGGTACCAGCGGATTATCTCCAGGCCATTTACTGCTGGGTCCATTTTAGGTCTGGTCATTCTGTCAGGCTTGGAGGGGTTAAAGGGGGGACTATGGAAAGGGGAAGGTGGACCCAAATGCAGTTACAAACGAGAGGCAAGGATATGGGGAACAAAAGGCGAGCTTTATTAACAAAAGCTGAATTTCACAAAAACCAAGGGAGTCAAAAGTCAAAGTAACAAAAGAAAGCAAGGCAAAGTAGCAACAAAAACAGCAAGACAAAGTACAAATCAAAGGCAAAGTTCAAATCAAGAATGCAAATGGCAAAATCCAAAATCCGAAAACACATACCAGAGACGGGGGAACAAGGGACAGACAGGAGCACAGGAGCATGGAGCATGGAGCATGGACGGACGGACGCTGACAAGAACAATGACCAGACAGGGAGTGAAGGGAAACACACAGACTAAGTACACAGACACTGATGACGAGACGAGGAACAGGTGAGGTGGACCAACAGGTGAGGTAACGAAGGGGAGGAGCACACGAGGACATGAGGGGAACAAAACAATAGACAGAGGGAGCCAGAGGGAACATAGGAAAAGACACAGGAGAACTTAAAGGACACATGAGGGCATGGAAAAACAAGACACAAGACAAGATACAAAGACATGGAAATCAAATACAAGAAGCCACAAGACAAAACCAGACAAGAACACAACAGACAGATTTACAGTCATGACAGCGTTGTTGTGCTTAGCAGTGATGTGATTCACTCACAGTAGTGGCGGAAAAAATGAATACATAAAATAAAAATGAATGAAAATATTATTGTTGAATATAGCAGAATATGAGCACTCTCTCAGTCTCTGATATACACATAAATGTTTTCTTCACATCAAAAAAGTAGCCACGTGTTCGACTACTCTGCAGTGCTTTAGCCTAGCGTTCGGCTGAGACCACTATTCCACGATTTAACCCTATTCAGCGCACCTTGAGCTGTGAATGCACAGCACCGCACGAGCCAGCATGGAGAGTGTGTGTGTGTGTGGGTGTGTGTGTGTGTGTGTGTGCTTGTAACTGAGAGCCCAAGAAACTGACAGAAAGAGAGAAAGGAAGTGGAAAGTGGTCTATTGCACAATATGTTTCTGTCAGTCTTTCTAAGTTATTAACTTATTCTGACCACTGTTTTCTCAGTCATTGACCTGTAATCTCCTCTTGTAAAGCTAAACCAGAACCATGCCTGACTCACAGGGCAGTTCCTGGGTCCTGCTGGTTATGGGCTGACCTGCGCATCATTATTAGCTACGCATTTGCTGCTGAGATCATTGCTAGAATCCAATACTGTATACCCGACTACTGTACTCACATTGCTGCTGACACCAGCTCCCAAATGTCCTCAACACTTTCTGAAAGGCAGAAGAGACCACCAGGGGGCGTCAGGGCTTGTCATATTTAGTCATTTACCAGAATCAGACAGGTATGACTTTGGTAAGAGGTGATGCTGCAATTTCATTGACAGTTTTTCCTTGTAGTGCCTGTTTGGTGTAGATATTGTTGTAGATAATAATTCAACATGTTTTCGTTGTCCTTGGCATTTGCACACCATAATGGTATCATTGTTGGCACTGGATCGTTTCTGTTTTCCTCAGAGTCACAAATAACAACAACACAGGACAAAACAGGAGTTTATTCAATCATTTAGTCCAGTGAGATTCATAAGGAACCAATGTAAACACAGATGGTGTCATTATTCTATATCCATTAAATTGTCCAATCAGTATTTACTTCATAATGATACGTTGAAGCAGAAAACTTGTCTATTGCCAGTTAAATTTGTTATTGCTCCTGGTGTTATATAAAAACACTGCACGTCACAACATGTGTTCATTGATTTTTGTTCATTTATAGACAAAAATACATCTTTGTGGTGGTTGATGTACCATAAAACATAGCTGCTGTTCAAAGAAGATTTTAAGCCTCTGTATGGTTCTTTAGAGGTTCTCAAGTGGTTCTTGGGTTAGTTTCATTGAGTTAGGGAAAAAATACTTCAAAACAGTGTATTTGTGTGTTACACATTACAATGGTGGTGCATGGCCCCCTTACATGCCTGTCTATCATCTGTAAGCACTCCAAAGCAGTTAGTCCAGCTTATACTATTTGAACTCAGAAAAGCATTACAGGGATTCAAAATCAGCTTTTGCCATTGCAGTAATCGTAAAATGATTTCTATACAGTTCATAAACTTCATTCTAGCTGTGCTGAGCATTATTTCAACTTGTTCACACTGTAAACCAGCACAATTTTCCAAAAGCCTCCATCATTCACTTCCAGCACATTAACAGGCCTCTGTTATGAATGTGAGATGAACTACAATGCAAAATCCCTTGAGAGTATTAGTGGATCTGCAAGGTACACCGCAAGAGGGCCACTAAAACCAGGACAGCAGAGATAAACCAACAATTGTTCAGCTTACATTTAGCCCATGACCTTGTGGTCAGCCACCCCCAAGAGATCTGAGGCACTCTGATGAAGTCCTTTATCAACTCGTGGGAAACCACTGTGTTTGGACTCAGGAGACTCTTTATAAGGGCCACGGAAAGACAGTTGTCCCTGACGCTTTAATAAAGGACTTGAGTGCATCAGAACTCTCGGGATTGCTGTCCACAGGGTAGTGCCCTCAACATGAGCTGAGTAATCATTGTTGTATGTCTTACTTGCTCCATCTTGAGGAGCATCCGATTGTGTGAAGAAGATAATCCTCTCCACTAATACCTAGTGTAAATGCTCTCCATCGTGTTTAGTCATGCAAGCGGCATGGCTCTAAGAATGGCAACGTCAGGCGGTCGATCGGTACGCCACTTTTGTTTTCACTTTATAAGAGAAAATGTCATCCCAGTTTTGGTCCATACATTCACCTTCACACACATTCATGGCTGACTATTTAGCGTCACCATGAGGAGGACATCTTCTGTTTTGCATTGAAATATAACTACATATTCAGGTTAATAGCATTTTGGTAAAGACACTTACACTGTGCTTTTTGCGGGGAGTTGAATGAGTTTGATACCACTGGTATGTCTGTGCAGTACATATGAAGCCGCTGCAGTCAGCTGTGTAGCTTAACTTTAGCATAAAGGATAGAAACGGCTTGCATGCATCTCTTCATAGGTAAGAAAATCAGCCTACCAGCACATCTTTCAAAGTCATTGGTAAGTGTAGCAAGTTGTAATCTCATTTAAAGGTATAATATGTAGAAATGTTTGCATTAAAATGTCCAAAAACAGCTATAACATTGGTATATATATTTTGTTGACTTGTGTACTGACTTTATTCCAAATGTTTTAAAAATGTTCAGAGCAGAGAAATCCACAAGAGGCCTCAGGTACTGGTGCATTTCCTTTAGTCGCCTGTCTGTACTTTTGTGACAGGGAAATTGGCAGAGTTAGCTCATCTGTGAGCAGCGGCGGGGGTTATTTAATGGTGTGTTCACCCTCAGGGACAAAGGTTTGACTGCCAGACCATTTGTGTTTATTCGTGTAACTCATGCAGGGTTCATCTCCCCCAAAAATCCACGCAAACGCATTTAGCTAGGCCAATACAGTAAAGATTTCAGCTTAAAAAAGGGTGTTAGAATTTTCTGCAATTTCTTTTACAAGTCCCCATCTACCTCAGTCGCCTTTGGAGAATCCTGGAACGCTGTTTTGCTGTGAAGCTCCAGAAATATTTTTGTGGACCACGTAACAACACCTGACGTTCCAATACCATGGAGGCAAGGAGATCATGACCATTTTCAGTTTTGGGTTGAACCGTTCCTTTAACAGCAGCCTGTCGGCAATGACATTGTGGACGTGTTCGCATGCGGACATTAGTGTTTCACTCAAAGCACCACTTTGAAAAGAGGAGCCACAGAGCCCCGAGAAATGCTGTAGAGTCTGAGGGATCTACTTTAATTACACAAGCGTACGTTTCGAGAATAAAACATGACACACCGCTTTTGTTAAAAAGAATATTGGAAAGGATTAAAGAGCTGCAGACATCTGACTCCCACAAAGACAGAATTCTGAGTTATAATTGACCAGCCTGAAGTTTGTCGAGTTGTGTAGTTTGATATAAAGATGATATAAAGAAGGTAAACACAGTGGACAGCTAAAAAGTACTGGTGAAGCACTTCTCAAATCAGAGGCTGCAGATTTATCAACATAACTGCTGTTTCACCGCCACAAGAGGAGGGCCCTTAGTCTCGTTTGCTTTTTAAGAGCAGAATTGATGGTCCTCTCGCAACAACTGTTGCCTAATGAGATCATGAATTACCCTTGTTTTTATCCTTTATTCTATTTGCTTAAACAGGCCAATCTAAAATTAAACTGCAGATCTTTGAATATTAGACCATAAAGAGCACACTGGCAGCCCCTTTTAACTTTTAACTGTACACACAGCACCCATTGCACTCCCCACATGACTCGGAGTGCTTTAATTTTCAAAGCATTTACAAACAACACCTGCTCTAAACACCGGCAATACATTTTGAGTTAGCTCTCCCCAGCCAGTGAGCCGTGTGGTCTGAATGGCTCATTGGCTTTATGATGATTGCATTCTGCGAGATAACCTTTTCTTGCTTTCCACAGATGTCAGTAATTTGGGGGGCAGTTTCTGTTAATAGCGGGAGCTCTTCGGTATCCGGCGTCCCCAGAAATCAGCGGTGGCTGAGTGTAAATGAAATCTTCCATCATCACCATCCCTGTTTGGAGGTTGGATGACAGTATAATGTACAGGAGACGGCGCGTCGAATCTGAACTGAACTCCTTTTTATGTTCAACACTATTTGTTTCATCTAAAATCTTCTCTCTCTCTCTCTCTCTCTCTCTCTCTCTTTCACTGTCTTTTCCCAGCGAGCTAAAAATGGTGTAAGTTGCTTCCTAATGACCTATCCTCTCATGCATATTTTATGCAATGTTCTCATTCACATTTGAAAAGAGGCTAATTCACAGCATAAATATTTGATACGGACCTTTTATATCCCCACCTCCCACATTTCAATTAACTGCAAAATGTATCTTTGGGCTCACCATTTGCAGCTTTGTTAGCCACCATGGAAACTGTTCCCCTCATTACCGTTATGTTTGTAACGCTACCATAAAAACAGGCAACACAAAGCATTAGTAAGATTGCATTTGCCATTGATTAACCTTTGAAAGCCTCCTCAAGCCATCCCTGTTGACCACGTTAAGCACACTTCACAGGCCATGAGCAGACTTTTAATTTCCGATGATTCCAAGACAAGTGGCCATGTCTTCATAAGGCGTGCAGTACCGTCTCGGTTTCACTGTTAGACCAGAGACAGGGGGGGCCAAAGCACCTCATCAATCAAACGCGGCGTAATCAGACACAGATTGCTGCAAATCGCCCAGGAGGATGAGGATCAATGTAAAGCAAAATTAACCCGGGGACAAAATTGACAAAGATGAAACAACTGGTACAAAATTGGTTATGAATTCCAATTATGATAAATACCAGGGCTCAAGGCGCAAGCCCTTGTTTGTTGGCAGTGGATTCTTTAAAGGACGCCAAGTGGAAATCTTCTGCATGCATTGATAAGGAAGAAGAGTGGCCTCCTAACTAAAAAGAAATAAAAAAGTATCCGTGTTCACCTTATAAACTGGACCTCAGTGAAGATTACCAGGGCACCTTGTAAGACCCCGAGGCTAGTATAATACTGCAGGTCACACTGCTTGTTTTAATAGGAAGGAAAGTGCTCCGGAGAAAACAGAACACAGAGCACTTTGTTTCTGCATTCATTAGCAGACTTGTTTTCATTCATTGTTTCTCATTTCATTCAAGAGTGTTAAGGAGGGGGGGGGGATAGTGAATCTACAAAAACTAATGATGAATTCACAAGGATTTAGGAGGATGGACAACACTGACAGATATAGAGTATCATAACTGGATTTGCAAAGATTGACAAATCACTGGTTGAATGCCCTAACAACTGTCAATTACATTTTCAAATTTGTCTTGAGGGGTATTTTTCAGCAACAGTTTTACTTTATTTAGGGTTTTTTTTTTTTTTGCAGGTCAGCGTTTGGCATCTAGTGATATTTGGTGAATATCATTTGAACTTAACTGAGTACAACCTTAAAATAGCACACATCTGGGAATCAATAATAAACAACAAAAGATAGACATTCAGTTTGTTACAAAATGGGGTTTCTCAAATCTGCCCAGAGTGAACCCTCTTTAACAAACCAATAAAGGACCTCTGAGCCAGAAAAAAAAATCAACATCTGCAGGCTGCTGGTAGGCTAGCTGTGTTGTCTGTTTTGCTGATACTGCCTTTGAATCTGATGATTGAAATTGGAACCAGAAGGGTTTTAAAAGGTGCAAGATTAATATATGCCATCTTTGTGTTCTGCGTGCTCTTAAAATTGACAGTTATCGTCTTTTGAACTTGTGAAGTACATGTTCAAAATGTGCCCTTTTAGAATGGGCTTGTTGCTTGCCCTCTGGTATTCCTCCTTGCAGCTTCCTCCTGAACCTCATCCAAACTATTTCACCCTCAACACTAACTTAGTTCTCAGAACTTTTTTATAAAAAACTTGAATAAGCTGACGAGATGTGGGGATATCCAGCACTATTGTTTGTTTTTCTTTTTTTTCTCACTTGCTCACTACAGCAATTGTTGTATCATGCAAATCCCCATTTTTGTTTAAGTCTGCTTCTCCATGAGATCATGTGATGTGGGGGATACAGTCCCTCTGGTACAATACCATTATCTGTTGTGTCTGAAGTGCCATTATTTGAAAATCTTGCCATGTGTGCATGTCTAAAATCAGAGAGAAGAAATGTGTGGAGTTCGTCCTTATGCATGGGACAAAACCCGATGACAAAATCAATTAGGACTTTGAAAGTCCTGTAGCACTGGCCCGGCTCCAGTCTATAAAGCCATGAAGCCAGAGCGCTAACGCACAGAGCAGTCACTCTTCATGTATTAGTATGAAACATGGTGCATGTCTAAATTGTGTTGTCTTTTCTGTTTGAATGTCTTTAACTCTCAGTATGCAGGATATCATGTGACACTTAATGCAGGTTATATATATATATATATATATATATATATATATATATATATATATATATATATATATATATATATATATATATATATATATATATATAAATATATTCATTAATGACAAGACACAACCATCATTTATGACACCTTTTTAAAAAGCCAATATCAGTATAACCCTGACATGCAGTGTGTCAGATTTTCCAAAGAACAACCCAGAAGCCTTGACAGGCGTCTAAAGCCTGAATAGAACCGAGCCATCCTCTCTATCTGTGACAAGCCACTGAACCCCAACCAGTTTAACTGATCCTTTCTAGAGCCGAGTTCTGCCGTACTCTTATCTGAAGGAGTGTGTTGATGTGACTGTGTCATGATAATGAAGTTAGGGCCACAGAAGCCTGTCTCAGTGACTGAGTGATCGCCTGAGGGCTTCTGCCACCACCCTCATTCATCACAGCGATGATAGTTTTCCCTCTCTCTTTTTTTCCCTCTCTCTCTCTCTCTTGTTCTCCTTCTCTCCATCTGTCTCTCTCATTTCCCATTCCCAGTCCCTACATTTGCATTTGCATTTGTACCCTCTCAGCTGTTCATTAACACTTGATGAATGCTGCCGAGTAAAAAGGTTTCCTTAAAGTCATTTAGTTTGTGAGTCATGAATATTTTCTGCAATAACACGCACCACACCCATCATACACTCTTTTTCTGGCTACACGGCTACAACAAGGTTTTTAATGCAGGTCATCTGTCAGACACCCACTCCTTATTGTCTGCTGACTCCATAGATGTGACACAGTCCTGGGCACCAGCACCTCCTTTCACCCCCGAGCAACCTGAAACCTTTGAATATGGGCAGGAGATTGGTGTGGTCTGACTTCCCATCACCATAATGTCCCTCTATTTCACCCCACAAAGCAGAGCAAAGCACGCCACACATGCCCTCCCTTCCCCCCATCCCCAAGAATCTGATTGGCCACTGGGCACTGGGTAACTCCAAGGGTCCCTGGGCATTTTCACAGTATTTCATTCACAGTTTTAACAATTGCTCTGACGCATTTCTTAAAATAATGCTCCATTTCTTAAAACTCTAGAAACAACTATAAATAACTCATCCTCCCAAACTTCAAACTTCCAACGCAAAACCACGTTCTCTTACATCAAACCAACCTTTGCCTTTAGACCTCACACAAAATAGCCCTAACACACCGATGATATCAACTCAGATCACTACCGGTTACATAGAAGAAACACAGACAAGCAGGTAATAAAACAAAAAGCAAGCTTTGAACAGTCCAAAATTCAAACATTCAAATATCCAAAAGTGTAAACAATAAAAAGGTATGCAACAAAGGAAAAAACAAAAGTAATACACAAGCTAAGGACAAACCAGAAAACCATTAGATTCATCACACACCAGTGTGCTCAGTAAAAGATATTTGTATGGTAGCTGTGTGTATTGTTTTGGTGGAAAGAATCCGTTTTGTCGAGAGAATGTGTTTTGAGTGCAGTGTTTTATTTTGCAAGAGATATGTGGAGTTTTGACAAAACGGTTGAATTGTGTTTAGAGTTTCTAGACCACAGACCTTCCACAGCCTTGCTGAGAAAAAAAAACAAAACACTGATCTCTGGGGTTTAGGTTGGGAGAATGAGCAGGTAGAAAGATGTTGCTGAAACGTGTGCTGTTTGTGAACCAGCTGCCTCTAACTTCAAATGTGTTGTGCATCCATTGTTCCAAAACCTTTGAGCTGAGCCATGGCCCTTTTACCTGTCTGCGCTGAAGTGCAGATTGGTGTGTGAACAACTTTTGACTCCTGTGTTTCCACGGGTTCAAGAAATGATATGTAAGAAGACGGAAATAATGTTTATAGTTGTGGGAAATGTGTTTGTCTTTTGGTAGATGGTGTCATGGTTTGGGATGTTTAGTTAAAAGGCTCAGTTTCAGTGGGTAAGCGATCAAGAAAAACTGCAAACACTTTTGTTTGAAAGTCGATCAAGTGACCACAAAGAGACACAATTTACAACAGCGAGATGCAAAATGGCTACAAAGGGATCCGAAACAACTATAAAGAGATGTAAAATAACAAACAGATGCAAAATGGCCATGAAGACACGGAAACAACTACACAAAAATGCAAAATGACCACAAGGACATTAAAACGGCTACGAAGAGATTCTGCTGTACAATAAAGCGATGCAAGATGTCCACAAAGATATGCACAGCGACCAATGAAGCCACGAAGGGGCAAGAAACGACTACACAGAAATGCTGAATGACATAAAGACATTCAAAACGAGTGCAGGGAGATGCATGCCCGTGACGACATACAAAAGAACAACAGAGGGATGAAAAACGACAACAAAGACACAAGACAACTGTGCAGGAATGCAAAGCGACTGCATTAAGGTCCAAAAATGACAGTAAAGCGATGTGAAACGACAACAGACAGATGCAAATATGCGACTATAAAGACACACAAACAGGTCTTTCAGTCTGGTGGCCTTGCTCCTATGTGGGAGGGTTGGTGGAGTGTTAAGAGGTCTGACTGTCGGCTGTTTAGAGTTTTAAGGTGGCAGCTATTATTGAGAGTTCAATTTAGAATATTTAAAGTTTATCTGGCATTAATTAAGCATTAAGAGAGTTTATTATCGCCAAGAACCGAGGCTTTGAATGTGCCCTTATCTGCCCCACTTCCCATCCATCCCCTTTTCGTACATTTTCGAAGCCCACCCCTGCCCATACGTCACCTCTGCTCGCTGTTTTTCCTGTCGTCCTCCTTCCACTGTCATTTCCCACCCTCTCGCTCACTCTTTCGCCTCTTGCAACTCTTTCTCCTCATGTGCCCTGATTTTTGCACTTTGCTGCTGCCATTAGTCTAAAGTACTGTCTCCCATGCATTAACCTTCGGCCCACATTGGCTCCCACTGGATCTGCCATCTCTCACGGAGGAAGAGCCGAGGTGTTGGAGGACAGACTGAGTGCAGCGGCCTGATGCTTTCACAACCGCCACAAGAGCGTAAAGCCGTCCCTGTGCTGGCGAACACCGTGCTCAGTCATACCTCTAGCAAAAGCTAATGCCTTACAACGGGAGGGTTTATATTAGCAGCGACAGAGGAACAAGATGAAACACGCACTTTCATGAGCCTAATGACTCATATACTAATTGTGATTGGTTGATTTGCTGCGCCGCTGCCAGATGTATTACCGATAGAGAGACAGGAGCGTTTTGATGATGGGAACATGAATGTTAAGACATCGAAAATGACCTTTAACGCTCTTCTGCACCTGTTGGCTCTCTAATTGGCTGCGCTTTGATGTTTCACTTTGTGTAAATAATTCAAATCTTTATTAAGTCCTATCTACTTGCACTGCCACCGTAATATTAGCAGATAGAGGCAAATGTTGACTTACTGCAGTCTTATCTGCAGTGAAAAAGAGTCTGTCGCATTGATTCAACCTGTGTAGTATCTGTGGATATCCACCACGGACTGTGTTTTCAAAGGTAACGACCTTACAGTTGAAATTAAGTCTTGCAATTGCAAAATAAACAGGCTGGAATTTGGGCTGGAATTAGTCAAGGTTAGTCGTAAAAGGGTGGGACGTGGTAACGTGAGAAATAAAGATTCAAGTCTGCAAATTTTTTGTTCTTTTTTTCTGACAATCAGAGCTCCATTCTGCTCCTGGTGATTACATTTACAGCAGGTATCAATTAGCCCCAATACCAGCTGTTATGAAATTAAGTCCATGTGAGTGCTTACGTTTCACTTAACTCTTGTATTATGTTCGTTTCTCCCCCCTTACTTTGGTGTTCCCGGTCAAATTTGACCGGTCAGGTTTAACTGCTCTTAACCCTTTAGGCGCCAGAGTCGCAAATTTGCGACACACCGCGGTACTGAACAAAACAGCTGTTTTCTCCCAATAGAGTGTTACATGTCGTTCATACTCCCCACCACTAGTTGGCAGACATCCTATACTTAGACCTTAGCTCATAAAAACGTCTTGCTTCAATGCAAAATGTTCGAGGAAGTCCCATGCAAACTGTGGGGTGAAAGAGCGGAGCCAGTGCGCCAGGAAGCCATTTTGCTGAAGGGGTATTGCTGGATTCAGACGTTATTGAGACGAAATAAACGACAATGGCATGCTAAAAGTTGACACTTAGGGAAGTGATTGAGCTCCTATTCGGTGATTCTGATTCTGAAGTGGAAAATCTAGCTTTGGGAGATGACGGTCGGTTGATTAGTGAGCTTGCTAGTCGCGGTGCGTCTTTGCATAGCAATGGCGGTGCCGCGCAGAGCGAGGAAAACACATAAGCACTAACACACGATCCTTTGCCCAATAAGTGGGAATGGAAATGATACACGAACTCGTAGTATCAGTAGGGAAGCGAATGGATGTGGTAGAAGTAGCGGTGGTGGTGAGAATACCGCTGGGTGTCAGCGTTAGTGTTCACTCTTTCCACCGCGACGGTCACGTAGCCTCCATCCGCGGCAGCGGTGCAGCTATGCGCCGCAGCAGTGTTCACGAAGCACAAAGCACACACGAGTCCAGCTCTTCTCACAACACTAGAGGAGATAGCAGGGGGAGACGTGGGCAAAGTGTTCGTAGAAAGGCTGATGGGTGTCGTAGGG
The DNA here is from genome assembly GCF_900880675.1 of Sparus aurata. NCBI lineage: Eukaryota > Metazoa > Chordata > Actinopteri > Spariformes > Sparidae > Sparus > Sparus aurata. Next base: position 28,619,773 of record NC_044197.1, on the reverse strand, counting down.
GCAACAGGGGAAGGCAGAACAGGGCTGGAAATGATGATGATGATAATGGTAATGGTGGCTGGGCTTACTTGAGAGATGAAGTATATGGATAAAGCCCTTTGATGAGCAAATTGGATATCGTGGTGACAGAAAGCTAAGCAATGATTCAAGGTCTATAGTTTTTTTGTCCCTCTTTCTGACTGATGATTTCTGGTATCTTATAACAATGGAGACAATGCTCATCAGTATTTAGGCTGACATGAACTAATTCCAAGTTCACGGTTTCATGAATGGTAATGTATGTATGTATCAATGTAAATATATATATATATATATATATATATATATATATATATATATATATATATATATATATATAGTTCTTATTGTCTCTATGCCTTGCAATGAGAGGCTCCACACTCTACAAATATTACAAACTTTTATCTGGATAGATGGGCACAGATAAGGCCTCTGCAGCTAAAAGACGCCTACTGTTATTATTATCATATAATAATAATAATAATAATTATAATAATAATTATAATAATAATAAAGAAGAAGAGAAGAGAAAACAAGAAAAAGGGAAGAAAAAAGTGTCCTCCGATGGGGGGGGGGATGGTGGGTAAAAAAAACGCATACTGTTTACATGAGTTTTGTGGTGTACTAATAGTTCTAATTTACGACTGTTGGCTTACAATTTACTTTTTCCCTGTTCATTTGATGTGTGGACAACATAACAAATGGATGGAGGGGATGAATCTGATGAAATAAGTTCAACTCTCTTTCAAAATACCAGGTATTTCATGGAAATTACATAATCCAATATGGCCGCCACCATATGACGTCATAATATGCAAATTCGATGGGAAAAATGACTCCCTTCATAAACTTTAGGTCATTCTCAATATTTGTCTCATTTACACTTTGTCTCTATCTCAAACTACATTCAAGCCAGAGCCTTCTGAAATTTAGATGTCAAAATCTAGTATTTTTTTAAATAAAACCCGGCGCCTAAAGGGTTAAATTACCACAAAAAACATAATTAGAACATAATCATTTACCAAATGTTATTTAACACCCTTTAATGCTGTGAACAATGTTTCCAACTAGTTGTGAACATGCATAACTGCAGTGAATATACAAAGAATAGACACTGAAAATTATAATAATAATCAAAACGGAGACCAAATTCTCAGAACATCAGAAAATCAACATGAATAGTCATCTGTGTGTGTGTGTGTGTGTGTGTGTGTGTGGGTGTGTGTGTGTGTGTGTGTGTGTGTGTGTGTGTGTGTGCGCCTCTGTCTCAACCTTATATGTATGCTTCTGGGTGCATTTTGATAACATTTCCGTATTCTTTTGTAAATCCATCAATAGCTGTTTTTCTCAGTGTGAAATACCCCCACCCATTGTCTAGCCCTCGAAATTGAAAACATAAACTGGAGGAACGCTCACCAGCCTTGGAATAGGACACAGGAGTGGCATTGTACAATCAGGTTGGAGTGTGCCTTGCAAACATAGGCATCACATTTGTAGCTAACTTGTTTTATTTATACTCTCTTGGAGGTCTACCTGGTCCAACTCTCTCCATGTGTCCCCAAACACACACTTCCCCCCCAGGTTTGTCATGTCCAGTACAATTCCCTCCATGGATTCTGGTAAAAAGAGTTGGAAGCTGGACTTGTTGTCATCCACACGAGATATTACGTATCGTGTTGGCCATGGCGTCATCCTTACAATGTTTTCCACTCTTGCTCTGCCTCCTCTGTCCTGGGAGGAAGAATACCAGAGCAAGTTGCCACCCTTGGACTGGAATGTCACCTCAGGTACCTCTTCTTCTCGTGCCTCTTCTCCATGTGCCTCTTCCTCTGGAGCCTCTTCATCTGTTGACTGGTCAGTCTCATAAAGCACTGGATCAAAATCAGGATGGATGTTGTCTTCCATTACTGACACATCTTCCTCTATCTCCAGTTAAACTTCCATCTCGTCTTCCTCTGATTCAAAAAATCGGTCCAGAGCCTCTATTACAGTAAATTTCCTACTCATAGTGGTCACAGAGTCAAATGACAGAAAGGCACAAATAAAGTTTTATATAGGTTGTCTATGAGAAGATAGTCTATTCTGTAAAGTGTGGTTCACGTGTAGGGATGGGCACATAAGCATGGGAAAGAGATCATTTCCTATAACAAACACCTAATTGTTGAGTTTGAAATGTGTAAATTGGTATATATTGGGCCTTTGAACAGGTATGATACATTGTTAAGTCTGGAGAGTGTGTGTGGCTCCCAGGTGGGCATATAAGCGCGAGAAAGAGACAGTTTCCCATAAATGACATCTAATTCTTCAGTCTGGAATGTGTGGTACGCGTGGGGGAATATATACTGTATGTGTGTGTGTGTGTGTGTGTGTGTGTGTGTGTGTGGGTGTGTGTGTGTGTGTGTGTGTGTGAGGGTGGGATGATGTTTGTGGTTGTGGATGTAGATGTGTGGGTGTACATGGGGATGTTTTCCATCTAAGGAATGAACATAATCTAGTATTACCCATTCATTTCATATGCCGGTCAATTTTGACCGGGAACACCATGGGTGTTACAAAATTGATTAGATGACTCAAAATTCGTTGAAAGTGCTGATCAGAAATTTTATATGTTCAAATGCCTAGTGTGGAGGATATCATAAAGCCTCGAGACAATCAGAAGAAAAATAAAATGTTTAGAATCTTATGAAGTTGTAAATCGGTCAGATTTGACCGGAACATCATAGGAGGGTTAAATGATGCGTTGTAATTAAACACCAGCTCTGTCTAATGCTCTGTTGATGCTTTCTCTCAGGCAAATACCATCTTTTGGTCACATATCAAAAAAAAGTCCATCAGTGTGGTTCTCCTGTACATGTATTGGCAACAGGTTGTTTACAACAAAATAAAATCCCTAGGGGGTATCCAGGAGCAGGTGACGGGGCAGAATTTAATGTTTGCTAAACCCCTCCCCCAAACAGCAGCAGTCCAATCAAAGCTTAGCAACCTTAACTGCTACAGCAACGTTTTCTCACTCCACTGGTCAGTGGCGTTGAGCTTTAAACTATCTCGCTCTGCCTACTGCCTATATGCCTACTAGCGTCAGTTTTTCATACGAAAGCCTCCACTGTCAAGCTTGAACATATACATTATATAAAACATCTGGTTAGACTTTCAAAATGAAGACGCCGCAGTCAAGTTTGCAACAATACGGAATGTACAACTTTTGGTCAGCTTAAAAAGAAGTGTACTGACAAACGGTTTGTATTGTATTGCATATTGTGACTTTTGGAATTTTTTTTTTACATTGTCAAACAGCTGTGGTTTGGTTAGGCTTAGGCCAAAAAACTACTTATTTGGGGTTCAGAAAACTCACCTCACTAACACATACATGACATCAGGTAGGTCATTAACGTTCATACACTTACATACATTAGATAAATTATCAAATCACTCTTGACTTTTGGCCAGAAAAAGGACACGAACACTGGCATATGGAGGGAAAGTCCTGTCGATGATGAAAATGTTAATGACTTACACATCCACTCTTCGTTTCCTCTTAAAGCTTTTAGAAATGTTAAATAATAACTATAGCTCAGCCAAAACTAAATTCTTGGGGTTGATGCTGATACTAATATTAGGGAAGTTGATTTACACAACATTATACACAACATTTTCTGGTGATCCCTAAACGGTAGTTACCAAACACTTGAGACACAGTATATTCAACAGATTAACAATAAACGTTATGAACAGATGAAATATTGGCACATTGCTGCAAAAACCCAAAGATGGATTTAAACTTTTTTCTTTGTGTTGTAACCAGGGTTGGAATGTCGTCATTTTAGGGGCAAGGCCATTTGGCGTTTACTTTTTTTGTTAGGGGCACCAAGGCCACATGACAGGGTACAAAGGCCATTGAGTAGAATTTGATGGTTTTACCTTTCAGATTGATACTGCAACATCCTAATTTATAATAAAACATGGATTATGTATTAAAATATTTTTTAATACAAATATCAAGTCAATGTTACATCACAAAACTGTTTGTTTTTTTAAGTAGGGTTAGGGTTAGGTGATTTTGGTGACACTACACTGAATATTAATGTTATTGAATATTTCTCCCAATAGAAATTCCCCCAAATTATGGCAAAGCACATTTTTTCCAAACTAAAAACTGTATAATAACCTGCAGGAGACCACTGATGTGTGCAGTGATTTTGGTGACACTACACTGAATAATAGTGAAGTTATTGAATATTTTTTGTAGTTTGCAATGGTTCGCTTATGAGTTATTGATCCGGGAGGTTCGAATCTGTAAATATATTTCCAACTTTATCGAACTAAATCCTACCACATAAGTCAGTTACATATCATATCAAAACTGGCTTGTGCTGGGAGTGTCGTATGTCCGTTTTGAGATGCTGCTGCTGTTTGGTTATCAGTGTATGTTGCCCGAACTTGGACAGGACCAGGGGCACAAATGCCACTGTGGCTGTACAATGATTTTTTTTCATGGGGCATCAAGGCCAAAGTGTGGGCCGCCATGGCCATTGTGAAATTCCCACCCTGGTTGTAACTTGCTTCTTTGGGATCAATTACCATTTTTTTCTCTTGTCACAACGCTGTACTCATGCTCTGTTTAGATTTGGGCACAAAAAAACACTCGGGGAGGGTTCGGAAAACATCATGTGCAGGCTTAACTGCTAACATTTTTCCGGGCAGACTTTATTGTCTTAAATGACATCAGTGGAGTGAAACCATGAACTAACTGGGAATTTAATAATTATAAATTATTCAAAGCATATTTTTCTGCATTATAATTGTAAAAAGAGTTTTCATACCGGTGCACCTCGGGCAACATACACCTATAACCAAATATATTTGTAATAGGTCAATATCCCCCAATGTGATCCAAGATAGATAGATAGATAGATAGATAGATAGATAGATAGATGCTTAAGTAGCTATAAAATAAAATAGAAGATGGAAGATATGGTGCGAGAGGATAAGTATTTGCAGTAATAATAATTCAAAGCGCCTCATGTAATTGTATTGCATTACCTTTAACACTGGTCACAATCTGTCTCCCAGCGGAAGAAACGGGTGTTGCCTGTTTGATCAAAGCAGTTGTAATTCACGAGAAAGAACATATCTAAATCATCTTACATAATCATGAAAAAAAAAAACATTGTGTTGTTTGCTAGTTGGATGTGGCTGTGACAGGTGATAACACACTAGACAAGCGTGCACACCCTTCAATCCCTTCAATAATAAAGATTCCTAACCTGTACTGTGTAATCTCTGTGTCGTTCTGCAGTCATTTCATCCTGATTTTCAGAAAACAACATCTTTAAAATAGCATAACATGTTAGACATTCAACTTCGTAATACATGTTCAAGTCCCATGTCCAAATGCCGTTGACATCCTGACAAACTCAGAAGAGATTTAAAGGCTTTGTTACATTCACACAATGTCTGACGGAAAATATGTGATAAACCATTAAACAACAACAATGAATATGTCCTTCGGACAAACTAGACGCACACAAAATAGGGTCGTTAAGTGGGGAATAACGAGGGTTTGCCTGCAATAAGACTGCAGTGTGGGCGTTGTGTAGTTACAGGATTTTCTGGTGTGACAGCCTCTGTTAGCATGTTGGATTAAGCTCTGTAATACCCCAACCCTGCAGCCGGCAAACAGAAACACTGAGGTGGGCCACTGTAACTGAGAGAGACAGCTTTGGCGCTCCTCCGTCAACTTCGAATCCCTGCTTTATCAAAACATTTTGAACTTCAATCAGTTTGCAGAGACACTGCATATCCCTAACTGCATATTTTTGCGTGTGTGTGCGAAAATGATGTCTCTATTTTGAGCTCTCGGTGTGCTGCCTTCCTCGCAAAGAGAATGTTTGTTTTCCTTTTGCTACTAAAACAGTCTCTTTGAATCCCCGCAGGACTCGGAGGCCTCCACTCTTGCAGCCTTGATATTGATGCAATTTGATGTTCACATCTGTGTATCTGCAAGGCATCTTTTTTCTCTGGCTGGTTTCTTGAAGCACAGTCTACAGTATACTTCAGTTTCCCTGTTGGAAAGATGATATAATTGGCCTGCACACAGTTATGGTTGCATATTTTTGCAGGAGCCAATCAGGCATCATTAGTATATAAGCTAACTGAGAGCGTTCTGTGTGTCAGTGTTTCTCAGTACAAACTGCTCTTGTTTTCTATCCTGCCGTGCTTATTCAGAGGATCAAGAGTCTTTCGCAGCACGAGGTGCGACATAGAATTGCAGAAGCTTACCGGCACACATGGTCTGGGACGGAATTGCTATTAACCCAACGGCAAATGGAGAAGCAGGAGGAAGAGTTCAGGCTCAGAAACCACATTAAGTGTGACTGGCTTACATTCAGAGTGTACGTATGGCGGCCAGTAGGGTTGTAACACAAACCGTCTGTGTTTGCATGCGTTTATCTCACAACGTGAGTCTACGGTCATGCTAGTGGCTCCATGAGGCTGCACTTAAGCACAGCTGTGTGACGTCACATGCTCACAGTGAAAGTGCTAACATGCTGATGTTTAGCAGCAGCCCTGTCACTGTGACAAAGTGTTTTTTTCGCCACATTTAGCAACAAACCATGTTTAGAAAATATATGTGCAGTTTTTAATGTTACTTTTGACCAGATTTACAGCAATATTTGTTAACTCTGTGATATTTACTTCTCTTGTAAAAAATACAATGTCAATTTTAAATCTAAATAAAATGTCTAAATCTAAATGTTGGTGACAGGCAGTGTAAATTTGCATATTATCTGAATATTAAGTTTCACTCGTGACATTTAGATTTAACATTTAGCATTTAGATTTAACATTTAATATTTAGATATAACATTTATATTTGATGTTTAACATTTAAATTTAACATTGACATTATATTTTTACAAGAGAAATAAATATCGCAAAGTTCACAAATATTGCTGTAAATCTGGTCAAAAGTAACATAAAAAAAATGCACGTATTTTGTTGTTAAACGTGGTTTATTGCTAAATGTGGCAAAAAGTTGCTGTTTATTTTAGCATGCGCAACTTTACAATTGACGCCCCATAGCATATTTTAGCCACCTAAAAGAAGGCAGGTATTCGTTTAAGTGTACGCTTTATTTAGAATATTTTAATATTTATAAGTCCAACCCAAACAGCTGATCTGTGGCATACTACAGCTTCTGCGTAGGAATACAGACGTACGGCTGATGGGATGTAGTGCCAAAAGACATGGCTGTATGACAGCCTTGTAAAGTATGAATCTACATTTTTTTTTCCATGTTTTACAAACTGATTTATGGACATCAGATATCCTCAAGTGCATGCAACTGCAATGATCTGCCAACTATTGGAAGGTTTAGCATGTAGCAGGGTGTTTGTGTTTGGCGCAAATTCTGTGCCACTTGATCTGTTCATATCCTGATAATATCTTCAGATTTTGCCGTTGCCCCAAAACTTTGGATCCTTGCACTTGATGAAGAACACAACCATGCCCTATATTTCATTTAATCTTATCATTGCAGGCTTAAAGTCTACAGTGTCTACAGGGTGGACGCTAAGCAAACATCCTGGATATGTTTCCAGTCCACTGGAGGGCAAACACACATTCAAGCAGACAGCCGACAGCTGAGGAAGACAGTTCGACTGTTCACTGCCTGAACGTCAAAGAGGAAAAAAAAGGCAAAGAAATAAGAACAAAATGGCGAGCTGGAATGAGCAGATGTCCATTTTTATTCCAGTGGTGTACGTGCACTAAAAACCTTTAGGTCATTGAAGTTGTGAATATGTGAATGCTTCGGTCGGGGTTGTTGATTAGTGAAACTTCTTGGTTGGTTTGAGAATCATTTTGTTTACACTTCAAAACCTTTTCGTCCTGTGACCAGTAAGAAATATTCATCAACAAGAGGAAAAGTGATAATGTGTGTGCTTCTTGTATACCTTTGTGTAAAATGAAACTATCGATGAAATCATTTTGTGACATTTGGTGATTGTAATGCATATCTATTCAAACTGTAAAAAAGAAAAACCTTAATGTCCTTCGAATGTATATGTTCTCATGACTGTGAAGTACCAGGTGGTTTCACATCTACAAATATTGAAACACCGCCTCCAAGACTGGCAGCTCGCTTGGCAGCTGTCCCGCCGACCTGTCAGGACACCACCGGTCATGCTGTCTCAACGTACAAATGTTTCTGGTTGAGGGAGCAAAACATCCTCTTGTGGGTTTCCTTATATGCATGCACGCAACCCAAACTTACACCCACACCTGTATACATCACCACACTTGACAGTTATTACATTTTGGGGCTCCAAGCCAAGGATGATACGCGGGGGAGTTGGTCACATAAGAAACACAAAAACAAGGCATAACTCCTTTCACGCGTCCATATTGGCACCAGGATTACATCCAAAGAAAACATTCCTAGCCTGACAGGTGACGTAAGGAATGTCAGTCGCTTAAAAGATGTCCCATGTGCAGCATTTTTCCAATACGCCGGACACCAAAGTCAGCTCCTGTATTGTAAATGTAATGTACATGTCATGTTTAAATGATGCCTGTGACGCATACAAATTTAAACACATCCTCAGTTTGCAGGGATGTAAAATGACAACATTTTATTCATGGAGACTGGTGTGATGGTGGACAAGGATAAATATGCTGATCTGGATGAGAGAAGGTAACTGAGCAAGCTGACTGCAGGACAGGTTGGATAGGAGGATAGGTCTCGTCGCCATGGAGGCAACTGACACTCTTTTGTTTCCTGCCCGCAACACAAGCGTCATCATCTCACATCCCTTTCGCTCTTCAGCTAGCTCCGTCAAGCTGTGGCTAAGAGTCCACAGGGATGACCATAAACATAACATCAAATGATATTTACTGTTTGTCGGCTCCACTGAGTGCCATTCTAGTTGTTACTGTGGTCAGCATGGTCACCCGAGCGACTTGTTTAGCAAATGTGCTAGTGTAGAAATGCTTTTCTTAAACCAGTCGGCCTGTTCTGCGGCTGATCTCTTTAATAAAACTTTCCATATAGTTGACCTTTAAGACAAAGCTCTGTGTCATTACAAACCTTTCTGTGAAGTAGACATCTTGTGAGGCTATTTAAAAGCTGCTCCCAAGGAAACACGGCTAAGTCTGTATTTTTCAGCAACTCTGCGCTTTCCCCTCCAGTCCATGAGGTCTCATCGCAGATTATTTTTCAATCCACATATTTCTGCAGCACGGGGGGCTGATCGGCCTGGAGATGTTGAAACATGTATACTCCGCGCAGAATATTTTGTCAGTTGACGGTGTGAGTTCCTGTGATGCTCTGCTAACATGTCGAAATTGTTGGCGAGCATCAGAGACTCCAATGAAAATTAAACAGCCCCTCATGTGTTTATAGTCCTAGAATAAATTCAGTCTTATCCCAACAATTCTCTCTTGTGCTGTCGCTCTTTTGAGAAAACGGGGGTGAGAAGCTGAGTGAGGAAACAAAGACAGCTCTTGCTTGACGACAACAAAGCTCATATAAAACTAATCTCTCTTATTCTCTCCCCTAGAGATCCTACCCCGTCACCCCCTCTTCCTCCCGTCCCTTATCCCCCTCTTTCCTTTCGTTCTCCCTCTTACCTCCTCAGTTTTAGTGCCAATTCTCAGAGGCCTCACTGTGCATATAACCCTCCATGTCTTGATAAGCCTCTGATAAGCAGTCTGTCTCCTCTCCCCGAGGACCCGGGGTTTGAGTTTCTCTTTCTGACCTCTCTTTGAGGTCCAGGTTTCTTCCCTGTGGAGGAGAGCCAGACCCAAAGCTCTCATCCGATGACCCGTCCGAGAGAGCCATGCAGAGCCGACAGGATCAAAAGGAGAGGCGTGGAGCTCAGGGAATAGAAAGCTCTGTACATGTTCAGACTGGAGAGGAGGGACAAGACTCACCAGCTTTTCATGTCTCTCTCTCTCTCTCTCTCTCTCTCTCCTTCCATCTCTTCCCCTCTCTCCCCTTCTTATAGCGGGTTATTTTTTCACTGTACACATGTCCAGCCGCATGTGCTGCTGCATACGAATGTGTTCTCGCTCACCGCGGCTTTGAATTTTCCCTTTGTTGACGTCCCCTGGCAGAGGTGTGATGTGCTGACCACAAGATGTTAGTAGGTAGATGTAAACAGAAGCACTGAACCAGAGAGAGAGGTGGACGTGTTTTCCCACTAGGCAAAAACAGCTAATCACATGATATTGCGGACAGATCCCACAGCTGCTGTACAAAGAGTTACACAAGTTTGACAAAGGCAGTGTGCACTTGGGAAGTTGAAGCCAATGCAACATGTTATGTCCCTTATAGTCATTATTATGTATTGAACTACATCTGTATTAGCATCTAGCCATGCAGATATTTCTAACTGTATGTGCCAGGATTTTTGAGTTAACCTGAGTTTCGACACTTCTGTTGCCAAGCCAACATGAAGAGAGTGAACAGATTTTTTTTCCGTTGTACTCTAAGCCCTGAAAAAACCCTGTACCAAGAGGCTGCATGTGGTAACAGTGGGGCAGTGGGACTAATTGCTAAAATGCTCACAATGACACTGCGAATGTGCTCATGTTTAGAAGGTATACAGTAATGCTAACACTAGTCTTGCATTGCCAGATCTATATCCACAGTACTGTATCATATTAAGTGCTGGATTTTTATTGAATGGCTTGAAAGGCTTAAGACATTTACATATGTTGTTCTACAACATAAAATACATCACTATATGTCCTACAATTGATTTAAAATGTGCCCACGTGTCTTAAAAATGGCGGATGATAACAAGTGGCTAAATGAGACTACAGAGGTTGTTGGGGACATTATACATTATCACATTGAGACTCATCTACTCCCTAGTCCATCTTTACAGGCCGACTTTAGTTCTAAATGATTCTAACTGACTGCATTTTAGTAAGTAGAAGTAGCATGTAGTAGTATAAAACGTGCAAGTATCAAAAACTTGTGTTTTTTCAGAGCTCATTTTCAACTACGATCCAAAATCCAATTCTAAAAATCTCATACTTCCTGTTGAGGGATCCACGGCTATGCTAACATTTGGGTTAGCCTACAAAAACACGTCATCCTTACACCACTCTATTCTGGCACAGGGGGAAATAACGCTTCCGCTTGTTTGCATGTCTTCAAACCAACCACAGTCATATTGGGCAGTGCAAAACCCAGGATGCAGTTATGGTGCCCATGCAAAATAGTGTTCGGAGTGTAACGTTGATTTCTAGTCGAAAACTGGGTGACACGTGCAATGAACATTTAAGAACCAACGTTTAACTTTAACTTTAACACTCACAAAGGTGTCCATGTTTTCCTGAACCTAACCAAGTCATTTTGTTGCCATAAGCTTTGTGATCTTAAAAATGTCCTGAGGACCAAAACGTCATCTAATTAAAGAGAAATGCATATGCAGCCAGGGTGTGAGATGATCTCCTAGCCTAAACCTAACCAAACAGGTACAGTAAAGCAAAAAGAAAGGGAAAATAATAAGAGATCTTGAACGTTATTGAAAGTCCTACTCTGAACCTATCCATCTTTCTGGCTTCTCACGAAACATACATGACTGTGATGAAGCAACATTAATTATGAAGATGAAGGAACAACAATACAAGCTGCAAAGCAATGACATCACAACAGCATGACTGGCCTGTGCAACATGCAAAGCTCCCTGAATTAGATGCCTTGGAGAGAAGAGGTAAAGAGGGCATCAGTGCGTAATATATCACACTGTTTTACACTTTAATGTTATAATTCATTCTATTCAATGTGAGTTGGCCAACTGATCTATCTGCATAGTTAGATACCATCCAGGATAGCTGACAAAATGTTATATTGAATTGAGGTCAGCTGACCCTGTAATGTAAACCAATTAACTGTTTTGCTTTCATTTCATTTAAGAACTCACAATTGTCATTTCAACTGAATTCAGTGACATTCAAGACACCTGCAGCATGGAACATGTTATCCGTGAGAAAACTCTTGCTTCTGCCTTCGTGTAATTCCTGGATGTGTGTGTGTCCTGAAATTTGGCAAAATTAAATCTGGATTTAGCGGAGATAATTTGTACTCCCACTGGCAACCCATAATCTCCTTCTTTTAGAGGCCTGTCACCTGACGAGATCTAACTGTGAGGAACAAGTTATTTAAATCTTAAATTACACACATGTTAATGGGATCTGAAGAGGTTTTTCCGTTTCTTTTCAGTCTTCTGTACTAACATTTGCGTGTTTACCAAATTTTTTTGCATTTCGCAATGCTAAATTTACATAGGACTGATTTTCGACCTGATGATGGTGCTGAGTGAAAGCCAGAGGATCACTGATTGGAATATCAATGTCTTTTGTAAGTTTCAGGGTAATCCATCCAGAAGTTCTCGGGATATTTTTCTCAAAATTACAAATGTGATCCTCACGCTGACGCTAGAGAAAAAGTTAAAGCCTAAGTCTTTGGAAATCATCATCTGTGGACCATGAATGTCTGGATGGCAGACCATCTGAGATATAACAACGGATATGTACACATTTTGGCCTGCAGTAGATGCTCAAAGCAGAAACTGTTAGCCATCATGCTTGAACAGAATTCTGGACCTCCTGGATTGGGACCGGCAGCTATGTCATTGGATCCAGCACCTCCTTTTTCACCGTCAAAATCTGTGGGCTAAATACATTTTGTGTAATATTAAACGCTGTCTTATCCGTCATTCTTTAACTTTACACACAGTTAAGTCATAAATAGCTTGTTTGCCTATTTTTGGTCACACACTGACGCCTGAACCTGAGAGCTTTTTTTGCACGTCACATGAGCAATCCTGGCATGTGGTCAAATGCCTCAGGTGTCTAAATATTTTTACATATGATTACTGTACAGGTACACAGCTACTTCTTGAAACAAAGCTTCTTGATGGGAGTTTGTACATTGACAGAATGGATGTTGTACTGTTTGATTTAACATTTAGAGAGACGCAAATGGACATTGATAACACAATGATGTAAAAGAGGGATGCAAACGGCTGCTTTCAATGTTTTTATCCAACAAAAGTGTGAACAGCAGTCAGGTTTCCCTCGTTCATGGTGGTTTTCCGTACACTTTCTGCTCCCTGTTTATAAAGGCGTGTGCATGCCCAGTCTACATGAATGTCCATGAGATACATGTTTTCAGGTGTGCTGTGTGGATGGAGAAACAGTGCTAAAACGCTCAACTGGACAGAGATTTCTTTTTATTTTAAACCCCATTTCCAATCAATCACTCATTATTTGCAGACTTAAATCCAAAATGAATAGCTTTTAATTAAATGTCTGATTTAGCTCTGTGCAGAACCTGCAACTTTGATTCCAAACGTCTAACTACGCCTTCACAGCAGGGCTGTAGCGCTGTTCAAATCTCGTGGTGCACTGGAGTGGCTGCTGATGCACGCTCTCATGACAAGGTCTTTCGTGCCTGTGCAGACAACGCGGTCGAGGCATCCAGGAGATAGAGCCTGGCAGAGACTCGCTCGACCCAGCTCTGATCACCAGCAGCGAAAAAAGCAGATAAGAAGTGACAACGCAGTCTCCAAGATAACATGGGCTGGATTTAGGTGACAGTAAAACAGACTCAGGGTGGTTTTCTTTTTAAGTTTCAAGAGAAAGAACATTAAAAACAACATCAAAGGTCAGAAGATAAAATGCCAGTGTTAGCTGTGGGGGGGCTTCACCGAACCCAGGCACAAAATGCAAACGTAACAGATAGTGTCTCTAAAAAACACAAGATCAATTATTCATAGACAGAAGAAAATACAACTGGGGACATACCGAGAGTGAAATAGAAGCCATATATTCAAACTATCTGAGCTAAATTCAGACATCAGAATGAAACTGAATATAGAGGAGGCACAAATGTCACTGTGCAGTATTTGCAAACAACACATCAAGTTCAACAATAATCTTCAATATATGTGCAATTTTTTGGGTTTCCGTCTTTTTATCAAATCTGAATATCATAAAAAGAAGCTTGTTTCTGTACTCAGAAACAAAATTAACTTCACTCTACAATCACTTCACCTTGGCAGGGTAGGGATATTTTTTTCTTGACACTTGAAGAACTAATCAGCCAATAGTATATCTGCCTGAGTAAACATTTCATAAATCTTTTCACTTCTGCCTTTCTTGGTAAAAAAAAAAATAAAAAATAAAAGAGAGACAGATATTCTGGTCTGATTTTCAACATCGATGGGACATTAATCTTTGCTCTGAGATTAACTCCTGGGTCCTTGGTACAGCACGCACCATAACTGACCAAAGCCATTCCGTGAATGTCTGTACAAAATGTCATGCAATCCATGTAGTAGTTGTTGAGATATTTCAGTCTGGACCAAAGTGACGACTCAACCGACTCTACCCAGCCCCATGCTGACGGAAAGTCGGGGAAGTTTGCAGTACACAAAACGTTTCTGGAGCTTCACAGCAAAATCGAACATTGCAGCGTTCTCCTGAACAAGTGAACTTGACGGCAACTTGTTTGAAAACATAAACGGATCCATGCAGCTTGTTAGGGCACAGCAGCACCCTGATCTTTGATTTGAAAAAATGTCATTTACCCGCTTCTAAACAGAAACCTTAAACAATAGCCGCTTAGCTAAAAGCCTTAACCACGGTCCATACCGACTGCTTGGTGGGTGCGTGATGGTTGCGCTGCCCTACTTGTGTCCAGGGAGCTGGCCTATGATAATTATCAACAAACACGATGAAGGGATTTTCATTTAACCCACTTGAAAGAGGGAGAAAGCGGGGGTGAGTGGAGAGAACGAAAAAGTCTGCAAAACTTAAGTACAGCGCCTCGTTTTGATCTGCTCCTGTTGGCCCTGATACAGTTAACGCATCACGCTGTTAATCAATCAAAAGCCAGTGTAAGGACACCCTTCATTTCTGAATAGGGCTTTTATTGTAGAACACTTGAAGGAACATGTTGTGGAAAACTCATGGACTTGCAAGGTTCCCAAATGCACTTGAAATCTAGCTCCTGCCATCTTTTCTCCAAGTTCCACGAAGCTGAAGTCTTATTTTCTCAAGTATCTTGATGGTAAACTTTAGAATAAGGAAAGTTAGGTTGAGTGGAAGAATGAAATGACAAAGAGACACAGTTGATGCGATGGATTGTGGTGCTGCCACACTCGCATTCATGGGCTCTCATTGTGTCCAACTCGGGAGCGGCTGAGTCATGTGCAACACCAAGTGGTAAAGTTCTGTATTACCGTTCCGGTCCAGTTCTCGGCCTGATACCAGTTAAATAATAAAGCAGTTCCTGTCATTACATTATCCATGGAAGAAATGGAGCCAGATGACCTACAAAGGAATGAGAGGCTTTTTTCATATATACTTTTATTGCAGGTAATTAATGATTCCCTACAAAGACAAAATGTCCAAGATACTTACATTTTCTGTCTGTATTATTAAATATTATTATATGACTGTTTTTTTTTTATCTGCCGGGTGTCACAAACACACATAAAAGAAACAAGAGTTGAGATCACATTCAACTTGAGCCATCAGGTCTTCATGACGTCACCTCGAATGCACCTACTTGAAGTACCTACACGTTCATTTGTTCTTACTGTGCCCCAGAATGTCAAACAGCGGCACCCGTGACATCTTGAGTGCGCGTCTCTCTGCCTCAGCTCATTAACAGCAACCGTAAGGATGCATGTATACATAATCAGTGACCCGGTTTTGTGTGATGCTGCGGTTGCTGCAGCTGAGCACGAACACAGGGCCATCTATAAATAATAGTGCGGCAGTGAGTCGGCTCCATTTTGTCCTGACCCCGCGGAGTGACTGATTTTAGAGGAAGTCTCCGGGGGAGCCACTGAAACTGACATCAGGGAGCACCTACAGTATGTGCTGTTCCAGGGGTTCCGGGTGAGAGGCTACGGTGGGTTTCCAGTTGTCTCATGGGATTAGTGTAACTCGTCGACTATCCCGTGTTGTCTTCTGCATGAATAGCCAAAATTGTGAGGGCAGCTGGACAAAATCACATTTAGAACAAAACAAATAAATACATCTACCCTCTCACCCTCTGTGACCTGCTTCCAAATGGAAGCCTGTCTAAGCCTTCATATACCAGGCAAGGAGGACAAGGACGTAAACACACAAACACATATTGTAGCAGCGCTGAGCTCTACGCCCACTCTGTTTCAGTGGATACTGTACATGCACAATGAGGTGGAAACAGATTCTCCTGCTTTTGGAGCAGCTGGCAGGTTAAGTGCCTTGCTTCGGGGTATTGGGAAATTGCATTGTTGCTGATGGAAGAGAGAGCAATACTTCTCATTCATGCAAAGGCAAAAAAAAACAAAAAAAAAGGCACCCAGTTTCCTGGCCAGTGTAGGGATTTCAGCAACACTGTGTAGTATTGGATCAGCAGCAGTAAGCCAACAGGGATCCTCAGCAGATATCACTGTGACCTTAGACTACTGTGTCGCTTTATCAAAAGCAAAGTGCTACATTCAGCGTAACTGTTACTGCTGCTAATCTTGCCCGAAAGCATATTCGCAATCAACATTCACAAACAAGTTGTGCACAAACGTGCAATGTCTTTGAATTTCACACCAGCCGAAAATCTTGATTTTGCTTCCAGGTTTTGTTTATTTTAAATCTTTTTAACGTCTCATCTCATTGCATCACACTTCAGGTGCATCAGCCCACTGTTACGTCTTTCACATAATGAACTCCGGACAGTTATCCAGAGATCAGGTCAGGATACTGTACGGGCCATATGGAGGCAAGGGGGAGTGAGCATGGAAGTATTCTGGGCAGATGTTTTGCTGAACTTTCACAATGAGCAGTTTGAACGCCATTTTTGCATGTCCTGGTGTACGTGTGGGCAGAGAAGCCTTCTTGCACCGCAGTTGACCCCATATACTCTGCTCTGCTGTCCACTATTAGTTCCATTTCTTCTTCTTTTTGAACATTTGTTTTCTCTGCATCATGTGCTTTTATATTTAGAGGATACAGAATAGGTTGATCTTCCGCCGCAAGAGTCGCGTCCGCCATCTGTCCATTGTTGTCACTGACCACAGCTTCAGGATCTAGCGGTTCCATATATTCTTGCCCGACTACTTAAGACATAAGGGGAACAGTTTCCCTTTTGTTTTAAATTTAAACTTAAAGTACATCCAAGTTTTAGTTTTAGAGATTTCAGATGAAGGCGAAATCATTCAGTTTTAACCAGGTGTGTGTGTTTTTTTATAGTAGACGTTCAAGGTACAGAAGCCTCAGTTGCCATACCGCCAGAGGGAGCCGCCTCTTTCCCCAGGGTGTGAGACTCCTCAATTCATCATTAACACTCCATTTTATATAATAGGTGTAGCACAAAGGAATCAAAAATAGTTTTGTTGTTTTTTATACCCTTTTGTTCTCTAAAATGACAATGAATCGACCTTGTACACTCACCTTTTATATAGCTATACAATAGGCGTGAAAAAAACTAAAAAGACGTGAGTTACAAAGATCCCACTGTTGCAAGGGCAGCATCAACTGGCTCTGATTTTTAATCAATCTTAACTTGCACAATTACTTCTCCTTCCACAGCAGCGCTGCTTTTGAAAAATACTTTCACTGATCAATCTGATCAGCAAACGATCCATCAAAGTGGCAAAACAATGGCTTCATTAAATTCCGATTCTACATCGACTAATCACGAAGCGATTGTGGTGGAGAAGAACCCATAATTCACATACTGCTCACATGTTACTCCACAGCAGTTGTACACACTTTACTTTGCATATAAATTCACTGAGCGCCATTTTCCAAGTCAGTGACAAAGCTGGAATCCAAAGGTAAGTGACAAGTATTTCTTGCGGACATATTTGTGCGTTCATCACACGAACCAGGAACAATGTTGTTAAGCTCAGTGGGAGAATCACACACAGCAAGCCTTTCATTCCCTTTCAGCCCTCTCTGAACTAATGAAGAGTTATTACTGAGGTTAGTCGACCACAGGAAAACACTGTCGCTGACTCTCTCGCTGTGGAATTAAAGTTAATTGTCTGTACCGGGGATTAGGTGTAGGCCAGAACCAAATCAGTCTGCAGTTTGAGGTGCAAAGTCATCCCACATCCTCAAATTGAAGTATTACTTTCAAACCATATAACATCACTGTCCTCTATATCTTTGCCACCAGGAGATGTTAAAAGTGACAATGATGTTTTTTGTTTTTTTTACTAGTATTCAGCTCAAAGTGAGCTTAGACCACCAAATCCATGACTTTCTTATTCCAAACCTTTCCCCAAGGATGATAATTCTACACTTAAACTCAGACTGTAATAATCAATAACTCATTCCAGCTTGGTGTTTTATGCCCCGGTGTCATGCTGCCAACTGCTCTGCGGCTGATAAGAGACTGCAGAATTAAAACATAGTCTGCTGAAAGAGAGCAGCACAGTAGGTATAATTTTAATGATTAATAGAGAAACTGGACGACTTCAAAAATACAGATTTACCAAAGTGTTTTTCTTTGACTGGCTAAAACTAACCAACTTAATCCACAACCAGAATGTATGCATGTATGAATATGATGCATTTCAGTTTGGGTAGGGGTAAATTAGAGTAAATCGATCGACAACAGTGTAAGTCACCTGTGTAAGGGCCCTAACACATCAGGCTGATTGGTTGGCTGTCAAGGCCGTCGATGAGAGTCTGCAGCCGTAGTATTTGTGATGTGTAGCGCATTAGTGGCACTGCTGTAACAGTAGCATAGTAGTATGCTGACCAGCATTAGCCTCAAGGGCTAGAATATATGCCATCCGTTTTTACACTGGGCAGCAAGCCGCCAATTTGGCCGTCTTTCTTGCGGCTAGGTCCGCAGATTTAGACAGAGGGCCGTAAATTGAGGGTCTGTTTTGGCCCGCCAATTTGCCGCCTCGGAGGGTACACTTATTTCCACCTCGACTGCTATCTAAATCCGAGGCGTCAGTTGTGCCGGCAATTGCTTGAGATGGGCGGAGGTGTTGATGACCTGCACTGTCGTGCGACCCACAGCCAAGGGGTTTTAAAACCAAGAAGCAGCTGATCACAACAGTCAGTCCATCACTTCATCCGTGGATGTCAAGATGAGCAACTGGACAGCCGCTGAGATTCAGGAGATGCTAGCATCTCCTCGGTCTCGGTCTCCGTAGCTGTTTGGTTGGTCCGCTCTGCTCCGTTTGGTTGGTAGCAGCAAGCTACTTTCAAATTAAAAGCCCCCCGCTAAGAACCCAGTTCTAAACTCCAATGGAGTGCAATGTGAAGCTCTCACTTTGAAGACAAATTCGTTGTCACTGTTCACAGCCCAACTTCGTGCTTCACGTCAGATGTTTAAGCCTACCCCGGTGGCAGTTTTTGGAAAAGGAGGTATATCACGCCTCCGTTTTAGAAAGACAAGGCGGCACATTGCCGCCCTTACCTTGGAGCAAATGTGCCGCCTTTTCTATCTAAAAAGGGCTAGTGATCAGCAGCATTGTCATCTACTTCAAGATGCCTTTGTCACTGGCTGTTCTGAAGATGTACAGATGTAATTATCCAGATTTTACATTGTAAATATCAAGATGTTTGCACATGTCAAGGCTTAATAATGGATGTGTAAACACCTCATGTTAGATCATCCGTGCCAAATAAAAATACATAATAATGATAATAATAATATAATACATAGTAATTTGACAGCCTACAGGAACAGCGCTATTGGAATCATCAACTAAAGCAGTAAATACCACCATTTTGAAATAATTTCCTTGCTAACTGTACCTAGTTCACATTTACAATGTTACAGGCGTTTACTAAAGATTAAATGTAATAATCCTTGATAATTTAGTGTGCAGCAAGTGACGCATGAACAGCCAGTCATATAACAGACAAATCCCACTTGTGCTCCCTCCCTGGCTCATTTATACAGCCTGTCATATTCCTACTAGGGCTGGGCAATACCAGACAATTTAGCTTTGGTCCAATACCAAGTAATTAAAGGACAATATCACTAATACCAATACAAATACATTTTATTATGAAAACAGGAACGTTTTTTAAGGCAAAGAAACAAAACTAACTTTCTTACATAAAGGGAAAATGCATACATATGAAAAAGGTTATCATATATCATAATAATTATTCTAACTTTATATTAAAATAGTTTACCCTATTCAGCCACTTTCAGGTTTCAGGTTTTTTTCATTGTCATTAAAATAATCAATGGACTCTTGGAAGAAATATATTTTCGAGATGTCTGAATATATCTAATCAGTTTGACTAAAACATTAATTTAGTATATACCTGGATATTCCCTGCCTATCTGCCAGTGAACTCTTTGTCTCAGTGTCAAGGGTCTGGGTTCTGATGAGACATTTCCCTCCTCCTCCTCCTCCTCCTCCTCCACCTCCCCCACCTCCTCCTTTCTTCTCTGCTGAGCGCCATGTTCTTTCTCGTGTTTTTGTATGTGTTTAAATAAGTTTGTGGAGTTGCCACAGTAGTGAACGACTTTCTTACACACATCACAGTTTGCAACATTTTGATTTATAGCTGTGAAAAAGCTCCAAACGATGCTCCTCTTGTGCGCAGCCATTACTGCATGTCGGATGAAACATATGAATAAATGAGCACGTTGTACAAAAGTGAAACTGATCCCTTTCTATCAATCCAATTGGCTTTCGCATCGATCTACAAAAGGAGTAGCTAGTATAGGTAATATCAATATTTTTGGATCAATTCGCCTACCCCTGACCCCTAGATACTGAAGGGGACATGTAAACAATCGTTTAATATGTGTTTAGTTTGGTTGCACCATCGGCATGAGACTGACAACAACAGACGTGAAGAGTGAAGGTTTCATTATGTATTCCACCTCGTTCTCACAAGACCAGCCCGACTCTCCCTGTAAAACTGTTAACTCACACAGCAGCTCTAAGACTGTCTGCTTTCCTTGCAGTCCGATATGACAGTTTTTGAGCTGTAGTTTCGTGTTTTGTAAGCACACCAACCTCATAAGCCTCCTGCTCCTCTCGGGGGGTCACTCATCCTGCAGAGCTGCTCTTCGCTGCAGGAAGGTCTCTGGGCTCGTAGGTAGAGCAAACAGGCTGGGTGGTAGAGCAGTGGCGGCCTGTCTGCTCTGCCACCCGGCCTGTTTGCTCTACCTACGAGCCCAGAGACACCGCAGTCAGGCCAAAGTAGCTGGTTTGATTATCAAGTAACTACGACTCACAATCCGTACCATCAGCACCTAGCTGACAGATAAACACAAGCACAATCCATAAACACCGGAGGGAGAGGAAATTGTGACTAAGCAAGATAGGTCAGCTCGTAAATATATTTTATCTTATTCCTTCCTTCCTGTGCAAATACACAAGTGTTCAATGACTCAGGCATCAAAACATACTCTTTTCAATCATACAATGACATAGTGATTATCGCTAACATACCCAGACAGAAACTACATGATGTTTCAGAACCAACTCAGTAAAATCCTGAGTTGTTTCGAGGTGACTTATCACTTGCAAGCTTTTCATTTTGCTATTTCAAACATTAGGCTGCAATTTCTCTCTATATATATTGTTTGTACATATTGTTTGTTTGTTTGTTTTTTTTTTTTGTTTTTGTTTTTTTCCAGGCGTCCAGAGTCAAAGTTAAAACTAATTAGGCTACAAAAATACAATCCTTTTTGAGACCTTAAATATTACCATAGGCCACAACAAGTTTGGGCTTTAAGTTGATTTTTGCCAACAGTCAAACTTTCTCCACATAAGGCTGTTCTTTTCAGGCAGTAAAATGACAAAGCCTCTGTCTGTCAAAGCATTTGCCTTCAGGGAATAAAGTTCATTTTGTTACATCAGCTTCCCATGCTGCATTGTTGAATTATTTCTGTAGAGTGAGAACTGTGAGAGCAGTGAGCTTTGAGAACTTCTTAGTTCCCTCACTGCTGACAGAGCAGAAAGACAGAAGAGATACAGACTCAGTTTGGACTGATATAGGATTCTGAAAACACATTTCCAGTATTTTTAGACTACATTCAAGAACACTATGACCCTTCAAAATATTCTGTTTTTCTCACAGTTGTATTCTTGTCAGGATAGGGAACCTACCAAATGCCTTGCAGACCACACTGAAAGTTCTACCACGCTAATATATTGTATGTATGTCTTGTTTACAGCTTTACAACTTCCTACACAGTAACCCCTAACCAGGCTGTCCTCTTCAAAGAAACGATCATATAAACTGACTGTAAAAGCAGCCTTTATGTTTATGTTTCCTGATAGGCAGCGACTTCTAGTGGCCAAAGTAAGTATTACAGCAGCAAAGGAGGATGTCAGCTGAGGTAGTATAAAGAGCAACAAAGTCCACACTGGGGGAATGTTGGGGTGGAAGGTTGGGTTGAACAAGTATAGGACAAAAATCCAGGAGACAACTGGCTTGTCTTTAAATAGTCACCTCGAAATAAATCCTGAATTTACAGAGTCAAGATGTGCTTTGGTTGTCTGGCAAAATTCAGAGTGATTCCCCCCCATCTTCCATCTTTATAGACATCCATCTCATTGCCTATCTCGAAGTTGATTCTCACTAGTCCCTCTATGTTGAAGTCTGAACTCTGCAGCGACCTCCCGTTTCATCACTCTGAATCATTCATTATTCCTTTCTGGGCAAAGAGCTGCAGGAGGCTCCGCTGCGTAGAAGAGATGGATTGGATTTGAGTCGGTCAGCCGTGTGTTTTAACAGGGCCTCTCCTCTTGACAGTCAGCTGTAAGAAACACGAGGATCAAAGTAGAAGAACTTGGAACAATAAATGTGTACCGACTCTGTGAGAAGACAGTGACAGCTAAAACTAAGCTTATCGTGGCAGTCTCATTTCCACACATCAGCCTTTGCAGTTCTCCAAAGAAGATCTCTTGCTCGGCAGACAAACACCCAGTTCATTAACCTGTGGGGGGAAAAAAATGTTACCGCTGACTGTATATCATTAGCATTAAGCTGAAATCCGTGGGGAGGGCTTGGCTGTTTGTTTGCTGTGAGCTTAAACATTCATGCTCATCCTGTTGAATAAACAGGCTGGGATTATCCCAGCAGCCAAAGACAACATGCTAGCTGCTCCAGCAACAATTTGAAACAGATCCACTAAGAAGCCCTGCTCATCAGGAGCATTACAATATTTGCTCGACATGGCAGATATTGAGACATATGCCAACTGACCAACTGTTAAAAGTTTTAACTGTTAAAAGTTAAAATTTCAACACATTAAAAAGTAGCAGAATTATTTATGGAGCACATTTTAGGTTAATAAGTGTATGTCAGTCAGATAAATGATTGATATCCTTAACACTTGGACATCATGTATAATTAACATACACTAAATTATGAACTTAGTTTGCCCAAATTAGATGTATGAGAACTTGATGAGATTATGGGAACAATGTATGGCCTATCATTTAAGAAAAATAAACCATTGCTACCATTCCCAGCACAATGTCAGATTTTATTTCTATCTATTTTAAGTCTCAAAATTCCAAAGGAAAAACTGTTTTTTCTGATGTCCCTCTGTAAAGTGTCCTTGAGTGTCCTGAAAGGCGCTTTGTAAATAAAATGTATTATTATTATTATTATTAAGAGGGTCAAATGTAATAGTGACTGTGTAGAGTTAAAGCCCATGTGTGATAAAAGACAACAGCAAAAATAGTCAGGATTTATTACTCCATCTTTCCCGTCTGTGTGGAGATGTGCAACTAAATGAGTGAAGCACAGAGTTGCTGATACGAGGCATAGAAAATGTTTCCTCCTCAAATCCTTAAACAGCGTAAAGGTCAGAAAACAGGCATTTCTCTTTCCTTTATGTCCTTTGCATATTTTTTTTCTTAACGTGCAACCAAACCCAACAGACTGAGCCAGAATGTTTAGGTCAATAATGGGGTTACTGGAAGTAATAAAACCAGCTGGTGTCCATTTTTGTTCCGGTCCAATCATGCCTTCATAATAGAAAATCTGTCATTTAAAATATTCCAATTGATTCTTGAATTTTATTTATTCACCTTTTTTCTACGTTTTCCCCTCAGCTGCTGTTCCTGCATCCTTGTGGATCGCTTCTGTCCTCTAGTGGAGAAATACGGAAAGGGTCTAAGGAGTGCTGTTTATCAGCAGCCAATATGTGAAAATAATGGCTTGGATGACCTCTGTTAATAAACAGAGGCATTGTTGAGTTTTTGCAATTAATCTTTTCACCCATTCTGTGAGCCCTCTACAGTATGACCCTTTAGTAACACATATGCTTTTACTGTTGGATATTTTTAGCCAATGCACTATCACCATAGGCCCATAGTAAGTGCATCAGTACGTGGAGCATGGTCAGCCCCTGCAGGAATGGAACAGAGTGTGGGTGGCCCAGTGGGATTTGAATCTGCCTCTGTTCTCACAGTTGCCTCTCAGTTTAGCACTGAACAAGACTGACCCACAAGACACAGTAATTAACAATTGATTTTTAATTTGTGTTAGCTTACAGTGAAGGTGAAACCTTGTAGAGGAAGATTAAGAATTTGCTTCTGATATTTTATCCACTTGTCTTTACAGTCTTCAGCTCATTTAATCAGCACAAGAATCAAAAGAAAGTGTATACAAATACAAGAACGTTTATTTGATTGTATTGCAATGTGCACCATAATTCATGCTCACTAAAATTATCACTTTTAAAGGAGTATTTGTAAGATATGGCCAGAATGTTTGAACATTATCAACTCAAAAGAAGAAACAACAGTGTTGACACTGTGTTGAAAACAACTATGTACTGTGCTGTCAAGTTAGCATGCTAACCAGCTGG
The DNA here is from genome assembly GCF_900880675.1 of Sparus aurata. Lineage (NCBI taxonomy): Eukaryota > Metazoa > Chordata > Actinopteri > Spariformes > Sparidae > Sparus > Sparus aurata. The sequence goes on along the minus strand of NC_044197.1, from coordinate 28,594,926 downwards.
CCCTTCGGTAATACCACTTTGTTCACAATAATGGGATACAGTGGTCTCCGTGGATTCAGCTGGTTTAACATGATAAATGATCAGCATGAACTCACTAAATGTCAAGAAAAAAAAAAACCTCTTACTTACATTTCCTTACATGAATGCAGCTGTACTGGCCACATTAAGATCTAGACCAGAAGGGTGATGTCTTTGTACTAAAACATGCAGTATGTTCCAATTTCTAAACAACATAAAAAATACTACACATCAATTCTAAGTATGAGTACATACTGAGTATGCACTGTAGCGTGTTCCACTGGAAACCTGACAAAAGGCACTTAACTCAGTACTCAAGTACTCAAAATACAATTATGATAATTATTATAATTTATATATTATGACAACTCGTATGTGCTATGTACGAATTTAATATGTACTATGAAATGAGGTGGTTTTAACAAAAAGTGTTACCCTGATGTCTTTGTGTCTTTGTCCTTCTCTAAACATTTTCTGTAACCACATTCAAATGAACACCCAGCAGATGGACCTCTTCTAGTAGAAGACATGAACACATCTTAGTTTGTTGCATTCTGCTTGGCTGTAATTGCGTATCATTTGAATATGCAGCTCCATCTGTTTTAACCTCTGTTTCATATATCCGGATGTCTGACTCCCTGCTCCAGTGATTGACTTCATAAGTGTTGATGCTGATCTTTAATTACATATGGCACAAGCACAAAACTTTAACCTGAGAAATTGAAGTTATTGCTTTGTAGAAACGCTGCTTATTGCGGTATTCAAACTGTTGCTGTAACTGTAGTTTGGCACCTCCAGTTTATAATGTCCCCACTGTCACTGTTTCATGTCTGGGGTCTAACCACAGGAGGTCACTGTTGAACAACTCCTGCAATGGCTGTCTCCTTCTGTGCTGCTATCTGCTTGTGGTAAGGATAGATCAAATATTAGATAACAACCTGTCAGTGTGTTCAAGTTTTTATTAATAGATGTCTGTTCTGGGTGATGGGTAGACACGGAAACATTTTATGTGCCATGGTAGCACAAGGTAGGAAACAAAGACCAGGCACACACATACAGGCGTGGAGATACAAAACCAGTTACAAGTGCATGTATACATTGTTGCTCCCCTCCTCAACAAATAAGCCTCCAAAACAATTATTATTTTAAAGGAAATCTTGCATCTTGCATTTTTTGTCATACAAAAACCCATAATTCTTTACCTAATCCTAATCCCATGGTGTGTGTCCTTGCAAAGGTTACCTAGCACTGAAGTAAACAAACAATTATTTCCTAGCAATCGTTCAGTCAACTTCAATTACACTAATTACACAGAGTAAATAGAAAAAACAGTGATGGGGAGAGTAGTCCATAAATATCTTTGCACATGTAACTGCTAGGTATATTTAAATGAACCACCTAGCAATGCTATTCTTAGTTTGCTAATGCCTTTCCCTGTATAGACTGAAAAGTTGAAGAGCTAACATGACAGTAATATCAAATATGGTTGACATATGTGACCAGAGACAGAGGCCAAAATGCTGTTAGCAGACTAATGTTTAGTGAAAAGATTTGACATTTCACATGAGGGGCGTCACAATATCAGTCTTTTACTACAGTATAACCGTGACTTAAAAAAAAAAAAAAAAAGTATTATGGCAATATCTTCGGAAAATGTCAAACGACGATCCATTCATCTTTAACTTTGTTACAGTGTGTTTGCCTCTTTTTTGACAAATGAATGATGGGAGATGGTAATGAGGTGGAGAGAATGAAAATGCTACCAAAAGCTGTTTTTTTGTTGTTGTTACTGGACTGTTTGAGACTTAGGCCCACCCGAAATCCACCTGATGAATTACAGCATATTCTAAGCAGCACAGTGCTGTATTTTTAACTATTTTGCTCCTTCTGTGTAGATCTGCAGTCACAGTGAGTTACCCATTTTATTTTAAACCTAACCCCTGCTATTGGATGTTGGATTTTATGGCCTAGCAGGGCCTAGTGGTGTCCAAGATAAGACTCATGGCAACACATCTCTCTGTATGTGAGTCTGTCCTTCTGTTAAAGTCTGTCTGTATGCAATCCTGCAGCTGAATGGACAGCTGTATTATTTATGATCGCACTTGTACGTTTCAAGTTGAAACTTGGTTATTCTTGTGGGTTTTAACTTCAGTCACTGACTTGTTTCCGGGTGGATTCATGGAGAGCCCACCAGTCATGTGAAGCAATGACGCTGCTGCTGGATTGTCTGGTTTTATTGGGCCTGTTTCTACATGATGAACTGGTCTGTTTGATCTCCTGTGCTGCTGGACATTGTTGGATTGTTGTCAGCTTGCTTTGAGTTAACTTGCTAACATGAGTAAAAGAGGTAGCTCACTATGATATTAGTTGGCATACTTTTATTAAAACAAAGTGAACAAAGTTAAATTGCTTAACAATGCAAACCTTTGAAATGATTGCATTGTGAATGTAATAAATCATTTCTCAAGATTATTTCTTGCAGTTTGCACACATCCTTGGACTGATGTGAGGCAGACAGGCAACCCAAGCTAAAACCTTTTTTTTTGTCTTATATGAATAACCGTACAATACAACAAAAAAAAAGCAGGCTAATTTTTTATATTTCTTGCATGGTAACAATTATGATCATGTAGCCTGTAGGTTAGAACATTTCACACAAACTATTAAAATGTGAGAGGTGCAATAAGTACCCCCTAAAAGGAATATTGGAAGTTTGACCGAAATAAGTTGTTTAATTTGATACGCCGTCAAAACATTACATACGATTAATGTCATCCCCCACTGTGAACAACCTAAATCATTTCTCTGAGCACGTTATATTTGGTAATTTATTTAGTTCCAATGTATTCCAGAGTTTTCATTTGCTGGCAACCAAAATAGACTTACTTTTGAAAAAAAATGTATGTATGTATGTATGTGTCATTATATTCTTCACATATAAAGACGCTACATGCCAGCATGCAAAATATCCAGTGTCTTCAACTTCTGTCTAAATTACCGACTCAAAACAAATCCTCCAAAATCAGTTCAGTTGAACATTACTCCCTATCTCTCTTTCTGCTTTGTCCACCATGGAGGAGGAGGGTAGTTTGCTAAAGAACCAGCCCTAACAATCCTCAGTCAACAGAAATGGTTCAACAGTATGGCAACAGATTAACTTTATCAGGCAGGGCAACTGATAGTTTTATAATTTATGAGACAGATATGCAATGTCACCTTGATTTCTTATAAATAAACAACAGCTGAAAACCACACATGTGCCTCAGAATTTGCTTGGTATCAGATTGATAGTTCCTTCATTCAAATTAGCAACAAATGTTCTGAGGAATGAGTTTGTGTAATTTTTCAGTGACACACTCTCAGTGACACACACTGCTGAAAATGAAGAAAATCCTGTATTGTGTAACAGCTGTGTCTTGTTTTAACAGTTACCAAAGTGAGGTCAGAATCCACATTAGTTGTTTACAAAGCCATCATCAAACAATCACTTGTATAAACTGTGTCTGAGTGGAGCCTTCAGGGTGACATGCTTCTTTAGAGTGATTTTTTTTAAAATTCAGGTTACAGTCATATTTTTTTAAAACAATGATCATACTTTTGCTTTTCGACTGACAATCTGCCCTGCTTACTTTATTTATTTCGTATTTGTTCAAGAAAAGAAGAGGCCGAGTCAAATTGCTGAAATGCAACCCATTTTGTTTGCTCAACTGATTTCTGCAAATCATTACCGAGAAGATAAAAACAAATAGACCCTTACAGGAATAGCCTTTTTTTCATCACTGAATGATAAACACAGTAAAAGTCCGCCAGTGCAGGGGCATTTCACCAAAAAATACCCTTTTAAAAAATAGACTACCGCCATCATCAGTGTTATCATTTTGGTTTGTTTTTGACATAAACCGATATAAGGTTTTCTCAAGGTTTTTTTGAAGGACCAGTGTGTCACACAGAGTGCTGTGTGTGTGTTCACCTTCCCTTTTTTCTGTTCCCTGTCAGCTTTTAGCTGGAGGCCGGAACAGACTTGCGTAAATCATTGAGCAATCTCTTTTTGCCGACTAAAATCCAGAGCTCTCTCTGTGTATAACAGTGTTTCAGCCTCCAGTTTTTTTGTTCTCCTTGGCGGCTCAGGTAGATGGAGATAAAATGCGTGTCATAACAATAAGTTGCGTCCTATTTTTGTGGATGTGTACACTGACCACTGTGAAAAGTCAAGGTAAGGCCAAGAAGTTTAATAATTTGTATGCTTGTTTTTTTATCTTATTCTTTTATTTATAGGTTTTTCTTTATTTGGTTTTCTTTCCATCCCACAGACTGCACACGTCAAAACTTTCTGGAGAGCAAACTCTATGATGCAAATTTCGACACAACTACTCTGGAGGAAAGCTATCCTGGTGGGAGACAAATAAGAGTAGGCTGCAAAGTTGGTTACACAGGCTTTTTCAAAATCATCTGTACCCAGGGAGAATGGATATCTAAAGGCACTAAATGTCAGCGTAAGTAAAAAATCTTTTGCAGTTTGGAATTTTTTTATTCATTTTTTGTCATATCGAGTGGTGGAAAGTACACTTAACATTTACAATGACAATTTGAATTCATTAGAATGAGTGGGTTCTGTTAAAAGATGGTTGGAATAAGTGCACAATGTCAAAGGAGGCAATTATTTATTGTGTTATTATTGTGGACTTCATATCATATCATAGTTTTCTTATTTCTTATGAATAAAAGAACCGTTTGCCACATTGCTGCAATTTGAGCCTCAGCAGTATATTTAGTCATGCTCTCTTTGATTCTGACATTATAAAGCAAGATCATGTGGTCACCCTGGCGATGCCCAGTTTGCAGATTTTCACCTTGAAGAGGACACCGATTTTGTCTTTGGTTCAAAAGTTGTATACACCTGCCACAAAGGGTATGTAAATATTTATAATCATATCTTTATACTGTTGTCTCCGATGTTTGGTTGTGCTTTGTGAGTATAAAGCTGTATCCCCATTGTGTGCCCTGCATAACAAGTGTGTTATTTAAATAATGCCCTTTATTGAGACATTTAAATTCTTCATTTTCTGTATTATACTTGCTTCAGTTACCAAATGGTGAGTCGCATAAACTACCGGCGTTGCCTCGCTGCAGGCTGGGATGGTGTTGTTCCTGTCTGTGAAGGTAAGAGCTGGAATGAAGGATCTTGTTCATCCATCATTATGACATGCAGGGGGAAAAGTCACTGTGTGTTAATGTCTTTGTTACCTCTCTGCATATAGGTCAATACATGTTAGTCTTTTGGTTGACTAATTTATTTATTTATCATGTTTTTCCTTCCAGCTCAACAGTGCCCACTGATCAATGTCGATGATAATGTCCAGGTGAATGGGGACCCAGAAGAAGCAACCTTTGGAAATGTAGTTCGCTTTAGCTGCAAATCTAACACTGAAATCCTGTTTGGCCCAACGGAGATCTATTGTGATGAAAGTGGATCTTGGAGTGGCGACGCTCCAAAATGCAAAGGTAAAGCTGGTTTTATAAAAACAGAATGAAAACAGTGAAACCCAGGAATTACTTATTTTTAGAAAAGAAAGCGTGAGAATAGGCAATGGAAAAGAAAACAACACAGACATGCATAAAACACTGTATAAACTACCTGTATGTAACCACCCAGCAACTAACGAGTAACACCAACGACTACTGACCACCTAGAAGCCACCATGTAACACCATAACAGTCAACAGAATTCAGTCGACCCCAGGATCCCCGAGATAAAAACTGCTTTCACACCACAGTCTGTTGAAACAGCTGATTTCTACTAAAGTATGTCAGGTTCTTCACTTCAACAACTGATGAATGTGGGACCCAAAACTCACAACACCCATAGTGCCAATCTGAAATCAAATAGTCGTACCTGTAGGTATATCTCCACCCTTGAATGAGCGTTATGGACATTATTCAACATCTTAAAGCAATAGTTTGACATTACAAAATTGATGTCAAGCTGCTCAGGTCAAAGCTCCCACAATGAGCCACTCACTCTCTGCTGCCCTAGCACCCTCTATCGACCAGCCACCACTGATAAGAAGACTTTTAGCCCTCTCGTATCTGTCCATTAAGTATGGCATGAAAGCCAGCTGATGATTAGTTTAGCTTAATGAGTGAAATAAGTGAAAACAAAAGAAAACAGCTAGCTGACCTCTGTCTGAAGGTCAGGTCAGAATCAATACTTTTATTGAAATTACAATAAAACAGACATTTATTTATTGTTTATTTATCATTCTTTAATGATTCATGATCATAGACAACAGCCATGTTATGGAAATTGAGAAGAAAATTCCTGGTTCCGTCCCTTTATCTGGACCTGTACCAAAAGTGAATGGGGGTTTATTCTAGGCCAAGATCCATCCTCCATCCAGGTTTTGTGGAAATCCATTGAGTATGTTCACTGTAATCCTGCTAACAACCAACCGAACCAACCAACCAACAAACAAATCTGCATAGGCAAAAACACAACCTTCTTAGCTAAAGTAATAACGTACATTTCCATTGGTACACAACATTTTTTTTATTTTTTTTTAAGATAAACATAAGTCAGAAAAAGTGTAACAAAGAAAAATATGGTTCTGACCAACAATTCCGCCAGCTCAAGCCGGGGACGTTGCCAACTCAATGTTCAGCATCTTAAACACAGTCAGAGTTTCACTAAAACCTACAAAGGAATTGTTTCATTTCATCAACAGCAGGTTGACAGTGAGAAAGAATGCAAAAGTTAAATTACTCAGAATGAATCAGTATGTTAGTGAATCAGAACAGTCATTTTCTTTCATGAATTCATTTTCTAAAAGTGAAATGTTGGTAAATGGGTCATTCATGACTTTTACTTCTGTATTTAATCCTTTACTACTCCATAATATTTGTCTTCTAATGAACGCATGTTGTAATTCTATTCATGCTCGCTTGTTTTCTTCAACAGCAATAAAATGTGAAGCACCCAAAATTGAAAATGGTATTGTGCATGGAAATAACCGTGAGTACGACGAACATGAAGTTCTGCATTTTAGTTGCATTGACAAATATAAACGCACTGAAGAGAGACCTTCAAAATGCACAAAAATCGGATTAAGAGCAGAGTGGAGCCCAACGCCTATGTGTGAACGTAAGCATGAACTAAGAAACCCAATTAATTGGTTAGATCACACTGCTCCTGAAAATGAATGCTGGGTGAGTGATATAGACCTGTTTTGTGTCCTGTTTAGAATAAACTAACAGATTATGTGTTTAATTTCCCAACAAATGCAGTCGTAAAATGTAGACTGACACTGCCGCCACTTGAAGGAACCAGCTATGAACCTGCTTACAGAAATGTGTTTACACCTGATGAACAAGTTACAGTCACTTGTGGAAAGAAGTACTGGATTTCTAGCCCTCGGGACACCTCAGCAGTAACTACATGCACTGACACTGGAGAATGGACTGTCAGACCTATATGCAAAGGTAAAAAACTACAGGAGCTTGAGTGCTGCTGACGATTATTAATCTTATGTCAACTGACTTAAAATGACAAATTTCATTCCAGAGGTTACATGCAGCAATCAACGTGACCGACATGTGTATACATGGGACGTCTACTGGGGGCAAAAAATTACACTCGGTGATACTGCAAGATACAGATGTAGGTCAAACTACAAGAGCCCAGATGGAAGCTACATTGCCAAATGCACCAGAGATGGGTGGAGACCAAATCCACTTTGTCAAGGTATTGTGAAGTTAATCTGTAATTATGACAATAATGTGTTTTTAATTTATTATTATTTTGTTAAATTGGGTGAGGAGATTTTTGTCCTGTTCGGTTCAAAATGTTTTCTACCAAAAAGTCCCAGGAACTTCATTTCCACTGAAAAAGAAAAGTATCATGGGCCTTTTTTTTTAATCGAGCATCGAACAGCTGTTTATTCACTGCAGGAAGTTCACCATGGACCCTAGAATCTTTTTAGGGACTCAGAAACTTAAGTTGATTTTCAGCTGGAGGACTCAGCATCCCATTTCAGTTTCTCAGTCAATAGTTTCTAGCCACTAAAAATCTTTGTCCCAGGAGGAGCTGAAGGCCCAGACACTGTCAGGGTAGAGTTTGCTGTCCTGAATGTCTCTGACTTGTTGAACTACAACTGAAGAGCAGTCACTATCACAGTTAGCAGTCACTGGGGGACAGCAGTGTAAATATTGCAACGATGACAAAGAAAATTAAGTGTCAGCTATTTCAATAATGGACACACAGGATGCATGAGACAAGCTTCTTCTAGAGATCTGCCTGTTTCCACCGCAACACACATGCGGTTCTCAGCAAAAATAGACCTGAAAAATGACCTGTACACAGTCATATGGATATCATGCCAGCATTTTACTACAGTTTTAATGTCTGTATGTGTAGAATATGCCACTGACATGAAGAAAATACGCACAACAGGATGAGGGCAGTTTTTTTTTTTCCCTGTACACAGGCATCCAGTGTGTCCAGCCTGTTAGCATCCTTTGGGCTCTACATTTGTTTTTAGAAATAATTTGTGAAAGAAGAGATATCGAACATGCAATTATTGTCAACCCCAAGTGGAGATACACAAACAATCAACAGGCCGATTACGAGTGCAAGGAAGGTTATAAAGGACGTCCTAGAGATAACATGCAACAAACTGGATATCCTGAACATGTCTAGTAAATAAATAACTGCATCTGTTTTTTAGAAATAATTTGTGAAAGACAGGATATCCCGCATGCAAATATTGTCAGCCGCAATTGGAGATACAAAAACAATGAAGTGGCCAATTATGTGTGCGAGGAAGGTTATGGAGGAAGTCCTACTCGAACCTGTGGGGAAAATGGTTGGACCGGGGATTCACAGTGTACAGGTGAGGAAGCGCAAAACGCACTTTCATTGTTGGCCATGTCTCTTTCTATGGATTTGTTCTTTAAAAATTGATTTTAGGAAATAACCATCCAGTCGATCCCACATGTACTGCCTTCTGGATACCCTCAGGGATTTCACTCCAACCAGCTAGAACAAGTGAAGTGGAATATAACTCTTTTAACCTTTACCACCAAACTACCACAAAGTAGACAGCTGATCATTACTGTTTTGTACAGAGCTGTGTCACTACTCTATGTCTGGGTCTGCATTTCTAACCTGTAGTTCTACCACTACTACCAGCCTGTTGCTTACAAGTTCATACTCTCCACATCACCAACGAATGTGAAACAAATGTGTATGGTAGTATATTAATGCCTTTTTTTCCCAGAGATAACATGCAACGAACTGGATATCCTGAACATGTCTAGTAAATAAATAACTGCATTTGTTTTTCAGAAATAATTTGTGATAGACAGGATATCCCGCATGCAAATATTGTCAACGGCAAGTGGAGATACAAATACAATGAACAGGCCAATTATGAGTGCGAGGAAGGTTATAGAGGACGTCCTACTCGAACCTGTCGGGGAAATGGTTGGACCGGGAATTCACAGTGTACAGGTGAGGAAGTGCAAAACGCACTTTCATTGTTGGGCATGTCTCTTTCTATGGATTTGTTCTTTAAAAATAGATTTTAGGAAATAACCATCCAGTCGATCCCACATGTACTGCCTTCTGGATACCCTCAGGGATTTCACTCCAACCAGCTAGAACAAGTGAAGTGGAATATAACTCTTTTAACCTTTACCACCAAACTACCACAAAGTAGTCAGCTGATCATTACTGTTTTGTACAGAGCTGTGTCACTACTCTATGTCTGGGTCTGCATTTCTAACCTGTAGTTCTACCACTACTACCAGCCTGTTACTTACAAGTTCATACTCTCCACATCACCAACGAATGTGAAACAAATGCGTATGGTAGTATATAAATGCCTTTTTTCCCCAGAGATAACATGCGACGAACTGGATATCCTGAACATATCTAGTAAATAAATAACTGCATTTGTTTTTTTAGAAATAACTTGTGAAAGACAGGATATCCCGCATGCAAATATTGTCAACAGAAAGTGGTCATACAAATACAATGAAGTGGCCAAATATGAGTGCGCGGAAGGTTATGGAGGAAGTCCTACTCGAACCTGTGGGGGAAATGGTTGGACTGGGGATTCACAGTGTACAGGTGAGGAAATGCAAAACGTACTTTCATTGTTGGCCATGTCTCTTTCTATGGATCTGTTACTTTGCAGTAGATTTTGGGAAATAACCATCCAGTCAATCCCAAATGTACTGCCTTCTGGATAAGTCAGTAAGAAAGCTGTAAAGCTCCTCTGAGATAGATAAAGTAACCACGAAAAAGAGTGAAACAACAAATGACTGTAATTCATGTGCCATTGAGTCCAGCAGATCAGCAGTGTGTCCAATCTCCAGCCTGTGGTGTGAAAGTCATGGGAAATGCCAGCATTTCAGATTTATAGTTAATGGCAGGGGAGTTATTTATGTGTATGGTCTTGGATTCTTGAGGTGAAGTAAAAGTGATTATCAGGGACCGAACAGCTGTAATCGCTGTTGTAGCTCTTGTCGGGACGACACAGTTTTAAGTTGGTAGAGATCAGTCTCGCTGGGGAAAAATGAAAAATGATTCACAATGAGTAAAGGCCACACAGAATCAGTGGTGATTTAAGGATAAACTGGCTGACTAAACAACAGCAATGCCTCGGAAAAAGGTGTGCAGGTTTGAAAGCATCTGTTACCTGTTCTACTTCTAACCGGTTTTCCGGTGGATGTGTCTTGTTTCATCATTCCACTCTTACAGAATGTCAAACAGACACAAACTTAAAACTAACAGCTATCAATGTTTTGAATGCAAAACCAGTTAGTACTCTTTTATGATGATTGTTTGATGATTTGATAGACAGCACCTCCATGCCTCCTTTCCATTTTACAACGGCGTGGTATCACCTCCAAAGGCCTTTATATGTACTCTATATGAAATATTTGAATTTGACAGTCACACCTACAGGTAGTGTTACTTACTTCACAATTTCATTGAATTTGTTTCAGAGATACTGTGTGTTAAACCTGATATCCAAGACGCTGACATTACCAGCAATAAGAAGGAAAGATACCGCCACAGTGAACAAGTCCAATTTGAATGCAAGAATGGTGCGGGAAAACATTTTACTGTTACCTGTAAGCATGGTAATTGGACTGGGATTCAAAGTTGTGCAGGTAAGAAACGTACAACTACAACAAATACATTCCTTTGTTATTTTAGTTGGATTAATCTAAATGATAATCAGGTTTCTACTTGATGCAATGTTTATCCAATCAAGACTTGCTCATTCGCTGGAAAATAATGCTTGCAGTCCATGTAGCATGAAGCAGCCCTGAAGAACAGTTTTTTGTCTTGTTTTAACACCACAAAGGCATCACTTGTGGCCAGATGACGCTACTTTGATTAGGGGTGGGCGATACTGCAAATTTTGGTATCGATCTGATACCAAGTAATTACAGGGCCAGTATTGCCGATACCAATACCGATACTGATACTTTTCACTTGAAAATTCCTGATCATGATTATGATAACGATAAAACACAGGACAAAGATTTTAGCCAAATAAGAAAATTATATTCAACTTAATTAAATCTATAACCTTTCTACATGTAGCCTAAATAGAAATACTGATGTTCCTTCAATAGATACACAAAGAGGTTATTACATTCTGCCATATTCAAACTTCAGGTTTGAGGTAGGCTCTATATCAATATAAGTATATATTTTTGAGTTCCAGTTACAGTGAACCTGAGTGAGTGGAGTGAGAGAAGTGAAGAGGAGCGCTGCGCTCACACAAACTCTGTGAAGAAATACGAGTGATTTGCTGAATTTATAGAAGAAAAACTACAACAAAAATATCGATCTCATCACGCTAGTATCGATCCGATACCAATACTCACCTCTGTATCGATACTATCGATATTTGGATCAATCCGCCCACCCCTAGCTTTGAGCAAAATGCCAGCATGCTAAAGCACTCATAGAAACCCTGACAGTGCCAATCTGCAGATGTATATCAGGTATAGTGTCTACCAGCTAACAATAGCCCCATTCACACTGGCAAGCTACTGTAATTCTGTATGAAAGCCTTCCCCTTCAGCTGATGAAATCCTTAAAGCAGTCCGAGGACAGCAAATCAGATGTGTCCAATCTTTGGCCTATAGTGGGAAAAACATTCATCATGTGGTGTCTGTGTCTCTTCAGTGGTCAACAGACTTGTTGTTGCCAGTTTGTGGGAAAAAAAATCCCAGCATACTGTAATGCTCTAAAGCTCCCCTGCTAGTTATAGCAATGTTAGTTAACATTTGCTAGCTAAGATTTGCAACTAGATAAAGTAAACAAAATCCCTCATCTAGATTTAACTTAATCAACCCCACAACATTTCTTCTCATTGGACCTGATATTGTCTTGTCTTAAAATGTGTTGACACTATCTTGCTATCTGAATGTAAATTCTTCATTTGTTATTCACTGACAGCATGTCCAAAACCTGATGTTCCCAATGGATTTGTTAAAGTTCGCAAAGACAACTACGTGCTGTCCTACACCTGCAATCCCGGTTACAAGCTTTACACCAATGGCTGGTGGGGTGAAGCCAAATGTCTTGGCAGCGAGTGGTCTGGACTTGAATCAGCTCAATGCATCGGTAATTATTCTTTATTGGCTTACAGGTGAAGCTGAAATTCATCTGAGGTTTTGGAATCAGTGAATAATTCCTGAGGTCATAAAACAATTGGTATTGAAAGGCAGGTCAATCCCGCTCTACATTGGAGTAAATGCATCTCACCTATTCCTCATACCAAACAAAATCGGGTATGGTCGTAGCAACAGCATATTTCACTACAGGTTACACGAATGAATTATGTGATGGCTTGAATTTGTGAAAACTTGAGCAGAAGTGAGATCCCTGTTTTCAAACGATGTGAATTAATTGGTGAAATCTTATTAATTAGCAACAGTGTACCAACCTAACTGTTTGCTATTGTATCCACTCTAGAGGAAACAAAGTGTGGAGAAATTCCTGCAATCCCTCATGCAGAAATGGAACACGAACATAGAGCTTATGAACAAAACGAAAGCATCCCAATTATTTGTAAGACAGGATACCAGGCTCAGGATGACCGCTTAATTTGTCAGGGGGGAAAATGGACTTTAAATGGAACATCACTCGAAACATCAACACTTCCACACGTCTGTGCACGTGAGTCATTTACAGTCCTGTTTTATCAGAGGTAGTTATGAAAAGATTACAGAGTGTAACCTTATGCTGGCCATGTTTCTATCCTTTGCAGCTAGTAGCAATCCCTGCAGTCAACCACCTAGAATTGAGAATGCTGTTGTTAAGCCTTCATATCAGCAGAAGTTCTTGTCTGGATCTGTAGTGACTTATCAGTGCCGGGCTGAGTATACAATGGATGAAGGAAACACAGGAACACTTGAATGCGTCAATGGGGAATGGGAGAATAAGAGCATTATATGCACATGTAAGTATATTGAAAAGCTTTCAGAGTCACAGACCACTTTTAGGAACATTTTAGTTTTGAAGCCAAATGTACCCCGCTGCCTTTTCAACATTCTGAATGTCAATAAGAATGTATAGAGGAAATGGAATTTAAGTTTTCTAGGTTTGTGTTTAGCCTTTCAGTGTCCTTTGAACAGATGTGTAGCATATCCAAAGGTGCTAGGACGCACCTGAAGTCACACCCATAATCATGGGAACTAGGAATAATGTGGATAAAGTTTGGTAAAGTTTGTATTTTTCTGAATGGCCACCGATTGAAACAGACTAACATATGTGAGGCAGAATATGGACTGATGCACCTAAGATTGTATTGACTTTTCAAAGCCAGTTGAAAGATGTTTTGAACAATAATAGATTAGGACAGAGAACTGTTAGAATTTCAGAAAAAAATATATCACACTAACACTAAAATGTCTCAACTCATTCAGAACAGCCTGTTCTCACTCCCAACGTGTCAGCACTGCAGCCTGGTCAGTGGCCTTATGCGTCTCAGTCTGATACTGTAGTTAAACCCATGGCAGCACTCCTTGAAGCGCCCCTCTAGTGTAGTAGTATTTATCATGAACAGAGGGAACAGTCAAGGTGCTTTTATAGGTTGTATACAGGACTTGCCTCTTGAGAGCTGAGTTTGTGTCTCGTGTGTGTTCAGGAGTGGAGAGTGATTTGTTTTATGATAATCATGCCACATTAAGTATGATCTTTTCCTAAACCTAACCAAGTACTTTTGAACCTAAATCATTTTTGTGACTTAACCTTACCAAGCTGCGTTTCACAACAGTGGGAATAATCCAAAATTCATCATATGTCACAATATGTGATATGTTACAGAAAGCGTTTTAAAGCTTTTGATATCGTATTCTTGTGTTAGTGTAGACCAGGCATGTGATTTTTTTTTTCCTTTTACTATATTTTATATTTAGCCAAATTCTTTTCGTGTTCCCCCTGTGTTGAGAAGGAGTGCGTAGCATTGGCAGGGAAGCACAGCGTTGTGCTGCTAAATGGCACTGACAGCCAGACATATTTTAGCAAACCTAAAAGAAGCCCCAATTAAAAAACGTGTGTTTATATCCATTAAATGTCTGCTATATTTTGAAGTTTTTTAGTGCTTTAGATTACCGTCAGACAGCAGCTGAAAGTCCGACCCAAGCAGCTGATCTGCGGCACAGCTGCATAGGAGCTGGACTGGATGGTGCTTAGGAATATGGCAAGGACACTCTAAGGTTGAGGGAATGTAGTGCCAAAGGAAAGAGCTGGCCGATGGCAATGCAAGCACCAAAATTGTTCCAAACATAGTGTACACTTACATATACATACATCTGCTTTCCTGCCGTTGCTACATGCTGCTTCCCCACTCATTGGGAGAGCTGACAATCATCTCCTAAGAATCATCAAGGTACATGTCCTCCAAATTGGCCAGCTCAGATTAAACCACAATAACTTTGTTTTACTGCAAAACATAGACAGGTTATTTAGAACCAGATGCATGATTTACACCTACTGCATGTCAAGATGTGACACTGAACACAGACATTTTCTCTTAGCCCTTCCAGCTTCGAAGAAGTGACACTGATGTTGTTCGAGGCCCAATGAAGTCTCAAAAAAGATGCAGAGAAAGAGAGCTTTTCCATGGTATTTGTCCATCAGCTGTTTGGTGGGCGAAAAAAGTGATGATGATGCTTCTTAAGAATGATCCTGATACATATAATCATTGGAATGATTGATTCAATTATTTGTGTGAAATTGTGAATTATGAAGTTATGTCCTGTTGAATAAAGGGAGAAAAAAAAGCTGTATTTGGTGTTTCTATTTTTGTGATGAATAAACAGCAAGAATGCACAGTGAGTAAACATTTTAATCAAGTAGTGGAATCTGTAGTGGCACAGATTTAGATCACAAACCCCACTCATTATTTATTCATCCCAAGTCACCACGGTCACATTGTCTTTATAATTTGACAAACATAAACAATCAACAGGTCTGCCATTGTCAAGAGTTGTGACGTGACGTCTGTTTCACACCATATGATTGGTTGATGCCTTCATTTAAGGATGTGGAGGCTCAGAAAAATGACATTGTTACAAAAGAATGTAGCCCCTTTTTCATTCAAATAAATTATGAGATCAAATACAAGTTAGATAAATTAATCGCACGTAAAATAATGACCGGAGTGTGTAAAAGGCCTCTCAGGTATGAAGATGTATGACAAGAGCATTAAATTTCATTAGCTTTGGATACATTTGAGGGTTTTTGTTTGTTTTTGCAGTCAATTCATTCAAAATAAGGTCTTATCTTGGCTTAAAAATATACCATGACAATTGTCTCTCAGTAGAGACCTGCTAGTTCCGTTTGAATTTAGAGATTTGATCATGGATTTTAATTACTCAGACTGTTTTTCGGGTGAAGGGAAAGTGCAGTTATAAAAAGCTTTAAAGGCATCAAAATATGTCGAAATATTAATAAATGTAATTAAAGCAAGAGCACATTGCACTTCAGTCTCTGCAGATGTTTTTTTCTTTTTCACATTCTGGCCCAACTGCTGCAATTTAAGATGATAACAGTTGAATCAGGTTAAAATGGGGCATAAAGTGAAATCATTTAGAGCCCTTCCAAGGAAAATTTGATTTTTAACTTCATTGACCTTTCCAAATGGTGTTTTTTTTTAATTAGATTTTTAGTTAGATTCAAGTTTAGATTAAGTTAGGTCAGCGTAAAACCATGTCAAAACTTCAGGGTGAATGCAGTTCTGCACAATGTGTTCAAATTGAGACCATGACTGACAGCAACACATGTTTTGAATAAATGCAATTTGGATATTTCCTCAGCGGTTTTGCTCGTTGGATAGACATTAATCATTATAGTGCAAATAAACAGTTTTGCTCTCTCAGTACCATTTTATCTTCTTGCCTTATTTACTGTTTCAACAGCATGATTTTCACGATGGACTTTGTACTTATATTATCAACACTACACATGCCACATTCAATGTGGCAATCAATCCTGGACAGATACTGTTTAACCATCAGCAGATACTCAAACACATCAGACTTTCAGCTTTAAATTCTGTGTTTTTGTGCAGGATATAAACTGCTCTGTATGTGCTGCCTGTATACTAAACAATTTATGTCTTATTCAACACAGTTGTGTAATAGATATATTATTTGGGACATGTCAGTCTGTTTTTAGTATAAACCCTCAACTGATCATCCCAGCAGGACACATTTGATGTGATTTATCATAAATGTGTTCTAACATCTGTCAGCCTTAGTGAAGCAGGCTGACTGAATCTGACACGAATTTATCAGTAAATGCAGGTTGAAACATGTTTATGTTATATTCTGGTGGAAAGGCAGATTCCCTTGCTATATCATATGAATCAATTTCAGTGTCCACCAAAGATATGTGCTATTAAAAGTCTATAAACTGATCAATTGTGTACCTGAACTTTTCCAGTAATACGTTAACAGTGTGTGCTGTTTGTTCCCATGTGTCATGTTGTGTTTATGCAGCCTTGCGTAATCCTACTGGGCAGTTCATGGTGTGACCCATAGTGCTCCCTGTGGACTGCAGCTGGGGATAAACATACAGGAATTGCAAAGAAAAGACAGTTTGCTAAAGGAGTTAGCCTCAGTTTGTCACTGCACAGCCACTTGTCAAAATGCGATCATCTTTAATCCTCCTTTTTCTCCAACTGTGGGGCAACGTACAAGTTTCTGTATCACAGAATGGTAAGATAGACTTTTTAATTCTCGCTTTCTCAAAGTGCAATGTTTGTTAAGTCAAAGGGAGAGGGAACATTCTAATGCATCCATGTAAATGTATGTTTTGATTGTGGTATTGGTTTATCACATTGGATTAGAGTGTATGGATGATTGGATTGGACAGTCTCTCAAAACCTTTTTCATACAGAAAGATCTTGTGTTTCACATGGTTTTGATACAGCTTTGCAAACTGGCATCCGTAGCACACAACTGTCGAGAAGACTTGACCATTTTCTTCTTTTTTTCCCCATGTTGCTGTTTGTTAGTAACTTGTACAGAGCTCCCTTATGTTCCTCACGCCTACTTGTCAGAAGAGACAGAAAGAGCTCAGTATCTTGAAGGACATGTGATACATTTCACTTGTGAAATGGGTTACATATCAGGTCCAACCATCAGATATGTATGTACAAATGGAGGCTGGGTGGACATTCACAAGGGACCATGCTACTGTGAGTGACAAGACTCTCTTTTCTACTCCTTATTTTTTGGGGGGTTAGGGTCTCAAATGTTAATATGAAAGCTGCATTTGATTATATTTTCTAAATGTCCGTTATCATTTATGACTTATTGAGAAGCACTGAGCGGATGAGCATTTGTTTTAGTAGAGTGCATACCTCCACCAAGGTCTAACACTCCTGTTTAATTCAATTAAGCCTCATCCAATATAAAATAATACATATTTCAATCAGGTAGATCTGGATTTTTATTCGGATCCACATCATGCATTACTCCCTGAGAAATTAAAGTAAAAATTGACAACTTCACAACACCAAGTTGACAGACTTTAACACACACCTTGTGTAAGTGACCGGGGAAAACAAGGGCCTCATTCACCAATATCTTCTCAAGAATCTTCTTAGATTCTTTCTTAAGTTGTTCTTAAGAGGTTCCTTAAGAAAACCCTACGTCAGATTCATCAACGCGTTTGTAAGCCTCAGAATTCTTCGCAGCAGCAATATATATGCCATTGTTTTGCGGGCCTTGGATGGAGAAATGCCATGTATAAATAGGGTGGGGGGGGTTACTAATTGATGGCATGGTTTCCAATTTACTTGATTAATGTTAAATCATTGGCACATTTAATTTATTTTAAAATTTAAAATTTTCTGTAAATTACCAAAAATATGAAATTAATAAATACTAAAATAAATATAACAGAATTATCACAGTAATATTGTATTTTATTGAACTGCACAAGAGAATAAAGCACAACCATGCCAACATGTCTGATCTTCATATAATTTTCGTACGTGGGACTTAAGAACAAATTTGTTCGTAAGAACGGTACATGAATGAGGCCCAATGTCGCTTCCTGTTTTGGTTGCGCAACGACAGACACACTTCCATTTGACATAATCAGACCTCAATTTTTCTAAGAATTGTGAAAGATTAGTTCACAATAAAGGAAGGCTTATAGTGAACAAATCTCAAAGCTTATGCTGACAATGTTTATGAAAGTGAGAAAAAATCCTGGAGGTGATCAATCAGATTATGGCATTGAGAGATAGCTGAACAATTGTTCACTTATGTTGCCAAAAACAATGGGCCTCATTCACCAATATCTTCTTAAGAATCTTCTTAGATTCTTTCTTAAGTTGTTCTTAAGAGGTTCCTTAAGAAAACCCTACATCAGATTCACCAACTCGTTCGTAAGCCTCAGAATTGTTCGCAGCTGTGTTCTTACATTGATGAAAGCCGCAGGAGCAATATATATGCCATTGTTTTGCGGGCCTTGGATAGAGAAATGCCACGTATAAATAGGGTGGGGGGGTTACTAATTGATGGCATGTTTCCAATTTACTTGATTTATCTTAAATCATTGGCACATTTAATTTATTTTAGAATTAAAAATTTTTGTAAATGACCAAAAATATGAAATAAATAAATAAATGAATAAATATGACAGAATTATCACTATAATATTGCATTTTATTGAACTACACAAGAGAAGAAAACACAACCGTGCCAACATTTCGGCGCTGAAATGTGCGTAAGGGTACTTTTGAGTGTTCGTAGGATTTGTTCTTGCCTAAGAAAAAATCCTAGATAAGAAAAAATTCATGAATGCCACAATCTTCGTAAAATCTTCGTAAGTGGGACTTAAGAACAAATTTGTTCGTAAGAACGGTTCATGAATGAGGCCCAATGTCTATTAACTACAAATAAATCTGCCTCTTCAAAGCAACAAAAGCAATTGCACAAAATC
The DNA here is from genome assembly GCF_900880675.1 of Sparus aurata. Taxonomy (NCBI): domain Eukaryota; kingdom Metazoa; phylum Chordata; class Actinopteri; order Spariformes; family Sparidae; genus Sparus; species Sparus aurata. The sequence continues at coordinate 28,575,422 of NC_044197.1, read as the reverse complement.
CCACCGTACAGTTTTCTATTCCAACAAAGTTCAAAATCAGATTGGAAAAAAGGTCACCTTATTTAGAAGCTGTTTGGTTGATGAATGATCTGTTTTTGTTTTTTTGGGTTTTTTTTCAGTGAGACCATGTGAACTTCCTGATGACACCCCCAATGGTTATTATCAACTTATCCATGGTGCAGAATTTGTTTTTGGATCAACTATCAAATATTTTTGTAATGAAGGGTACGTGGATCTAGAGTGATTTACCAAAACTGAATATGATAAACAGCCACTGTAAGCAGTATACCAACTATTTCACAAAGGGCCAGTGTGGCTGCAGGTTTTTGTTCCAACCAGTCAAGAGCACACAGTTTGACCAATCAACTTTCTGAAGACTGAGATCAGTTGAATAAATGAGGTCTGGTGTGTTGCTGCTTGGTTGAAAAGAAAACCTGCAGCCACACCGGCGCTTTGTGGAATAGTTTGGACATGCCTGCAGTATTCATGGGTTTCAGTCATGTGACTTTTTCGTTCTGGCCGCCATCTTTAGGACCATTAAGGACCGTACGATATAGTGTACTGTTAGCGCCTTCAACTGGTTCGAGGGGAAATGGCTAACAAAACTCATCTCTCCACGGAGGGAAAGCAGCGCTATGTTACAAAAACAAGTATTTTAGGATTGGATCCACATGTACTCCCAAATGGATTACAAACCACGCTTTTGTCCGCACAACATTTGCCAAATATTTGTTTTGGCGATAGTTTCATTTTTACCATGTACACAACCCGTCGCCATACAGCTGGGAGCACCAGCTCCGGTGCAGCAACAAAAAAAAAAAAAAGTACGACTTGAAATTCAAACTTTCTGTCGTGAAATATTCAGAGGAAAACCGGGAGAAGCAGCCGCTAGATATTTCTCTGTCGACCCCAAGAAAGTGAGAGATTGGCGAAAAAATCAAACTGAGCTTCAGCGTCTGTCCGAGGAGGACAGCAGCAGGGCCAGGCTGCATGCTGGAGGGATGAAGAAGGCTAGTGAGGAGCCTGAGATAAACATGCGGGGATGAGTTATCAGCAAACAGGCACACCACGAGAGAGTGTCCCGCAAAATGATCAGGGCGATGGGAACAAATGTCCGCCACCGTGAGTGACAGCAGAGATGAGGAGTTTGCTCCGCCGCAACAACTTCACTTGCAGAAGGATGCCAGAGAATTCACCAAGAAGCTGGCAAAGTTTGTGACATTTTCATCCCGGATTTTTGTGAGGAAGTAATTAAACGCCTGTCCCAAACTGCCGCCTGGTCTGTTAGTTGGTTGAAACAAATAAACGCCCTGGCCATTATTTGGTATTTTACGGTATATGGGTGCTAATTTCCACTTCTGCTAGCTAGGCTAACTAACGTCAGTTCAGAGTTAACGAACTTACCAGAAATAAAATGATCATTGCACAGCCTGGAGTGTTCTGTCGGCTTCCAGTGAATCCTTCTAATTGCAGCTATCCACTTCTGTCTCCTTTCTGTGTTCTTGGGAATGTTGTAAAATATGTGTCCATCTTTGTTTGACTTGCTGTTATTACAGCCTACAGCACAGCGGATAGACGGCATTGTTTACATTAGACTACCGTAGCTCCGGTCCTAGGACGGTCTTCAAAATGGCGCTGTGACTCATGTGTGACGTCACATGAAACGCATGAATACGAACACTTGCCCATACAAGGACATTTTTATGTTTTTATTAATGTATGCCAGTTTTATGAAGACATACCTGATATAAGTATTATATTGTAAAATACTGTCATCGCCTGGTCTACAAAGCCAAATACAAAAAAAACACACAAAAAAAAATATATTGTGTTATAAATCATTTATTATACATTCATTATATTATACACAGCTTTTAAATACCAAATGTGGTAAGTTGGCATTAACATTGTGCGATTGTTTTTGAATGGTTGGTTGAATGGTGAAAACACAAAATGCAATATCGGTGTCTCTAATTGATGGTGTTTTCATCTTAGAATGGTAAGCTTTATCCGTACTGTTCATTGCAGGTATCAAATGATGAGCAGGGTTGACACCAGGACTTGTATGCTGAACAAATGGTCCAATCATGTGCCAATTTGTGAAGGTAAGTCTTTGTAATTGTAAAAGTAATTGTCGAGACTTGCTGCTGTACTGTTACAATTAACTTCAAAGCAGCACTGGAAAGTATTTTTGTACGCACTACAACGTACAACTCAAGGACTCTAACCTGTGAGACCACTGTTCGTGTCCAGCGTGAAACCAAAATGTTGACTTATTTTGACGAAGAAACATAGAGAAAATAGCCAAAAACACAAAAACAAAACAAAACTGTGGTCTGCTTTACTTTGTCCGACCTGCCCTCTCACAAGTAGTACAGACAGTAATCCGTCCACCTTTTCCTGCCCCACTGGTGTATTTGTGGCTTTTTTGGGAAAGATGATGTATGTCGTTTTGGGAGCCATTTGCAATCAGCGTCATTAAGGTTTGAGGATGCTTAACACCTGCTAACATCTGGCTTTTGTCGCGAATGTCAGTGCATAAATCCTGCATTTACTCCTGCGTCAAATGACTCTGCAACAGTCATGGGTATTATCTGCTTGGGCTCAGTTAAGTCTGTTAAGTCTGCTGGCTCAAATACTTTTCCTTCTATCTCTGAAATGAAAAGTATGAAAGAGAGGCTTAAGTAAAAGATAATAAAAAAGAAACGATTAGGATTTTTCGTTTTACATAATCAATAAGAGTTCCTCTGTAACAGTAAGGATATTATCAAAAATGAAATGTTTTCCCACTGTAGAACTCGATCAGGAGGATCTACCCTTTGGCTGATAAAATAATCTGTACAACGATTTCTTGCCTCTTTTTTCTTCATTAACCTGCCTGTTGTGTTCACTCAGCTTTGAGCTGTGAACCTCCGCCTGCAGATGGACGGATAAAAATAAATGGTTTATTAGATAATGAAGAACCCATACTTCCTGATCGTTTCCTCACCTTCGGATGTGACGATCCGGGGACATATCTGAACGGCAGTTCAATGCTGATATGTGGCAAAGATGGAAAGTGGGATAAGCCATTCCCCTCTTGTGAAGGTAAACAATTTAAGATCAAAAATATTTCTACACACAGTATTGATGTGATAAAACATAGATAGTGTACATACATTACAATGATTATTACCCAAGTCAACTGAACGTCAGAGTTATTTTATCTGATAATATCATTTCATTTGTTCCAGACATCACTTGTCAAGTCAAAGAGATGCACAATCATCTTAGTGTGGCTGGACTGTCAACAGCGAATAAAACAGTGAAGAGTGGACATACAATATGGTTTCAGTGCAACAGTCCATATATACTGGATGGATCTGAAGCAATTGAATGCCTACAGTCTGGGGAGTGGAGTGCACCTTTTCCAACTTGTACCAGTATGTTCACTTTAATCAACAGTTAATCAAATGTTTGTTTATTTTACCCAACTTTTATTTGCATATTTGAGTCACCCATATGTTTAGGCAAACTTGAATATTAATTGGCACAAGAGGAAAGACAGTACAGACTAAAGAGTACAGAGATTTAAAGTACCACTTATAGATAATATCAAAAATGAATGAATGGTAATCAAATATTTAGAGAAAAGGGCTCCTACACACCAAACTAGCAGAAAAAATGATGCAGCAAAGGCCGACTGTATTTCTTCACTTCATGTATCCTTTATCTTAGCTAAAAGGCCAAAAAAAGACGACAGCTGGCAGCCAATAAGCTCATACAGTCTGCACCTGCATGATAATTAATAAATCAATATAGCCGTTCTAGCTCATCCAAGTCTCAGGAAACCCTGAGATCCCAAATTTATTTGAAATGGTCCTCTTTAAAGCCGAGTGTGACTGCACATCCAGTGTGTAAATAACATCTTTTCAAAATACTTAGTGATCTAAGGGACTTGATTTATTTTTTTAATTTATTTTTTTTACAGTTGTTTTTTACATTTTAAAAGAAGTCCCATGCTACTTCAGTTGGTTTGGAGAATGCTGCAACACTGTTTTTTGCTGTGGAGCTCCAAAGATACTTTGTGGACTTGACTTGATCATGAGAAGATAATAACTATATTTTATTTTTTGGAGAACAGTTCCTTTGAGCTAGCAAATATCAGACTTTTGACCAATTATTATTTTTTAAATTATTTTTCTTATTGATTGTTCAAGGGCTCTTGGGGAAGGCAAGAAGCAAGCTGTGGTATAACACTGACATTTATATTTAAAGTTGATATGGTGGACATATGAGTAAAGTCTTGTCTAAATATGCATACAGCAGATGTCAAGCAACATTAGCATTCATTGAGAGGTGTGTTTTTAACTCTGTTTTGGTCTCCACACACTTCACAGCAAAATTATGTGGCTCTTTAGATGCTGAATGCTATAGTACGCTAACTTGCTAGTTGCTAGTGGTGTCTGTTATTTGAAAAAGAAGAAGTATGTATTTTTACGCACATTTGCATACAGAGGTACAGTTTTAGATCTTTGGGCATGCATCTAGATTCACATCAGATTTTCTTTGAAGAAATTCAAAATGTCAGATCTTAAGTCTAAAATGTTACGGTTCATACTGTATAACCCTCATGATGATACAGATTCTCTTCTTCAAAACAGAAAAATGCGAAGTCACAGGTGTACCAAACAATGTACATATCACTCCAAATGTACGGAACAATCATGTAAGGACAGGACAAAAGTTACGTTTCACTTGCCGCTATCGTGGACACTTTCTTCGAGGGGATGCAGTGGTTGAATGTCTGGCAGATGGACAGTGGAGTGCTCCCTTCCCAACATGTGGAGGTAAATCAATTCTGTCATGCTGATCCTTTTAATGTGCACTGGAGAAAAACAAAAGATCCATGATCCAGCTTACAGAAGTTTCCCGCAGTGAGCAGAGGATTTGATTTGATTTGATGCTTCCCTGCCAAAGAATTTTTCTTGGTGCCAAGTTTCATCAAAGGCATTGCAACTTAAGGCATTTTCACAGGTATTAACAGTAATTCAACTTAACGTGAAACTCTCAGCAAAATGTAACCTAGGGTCTTTTTGTGAATGTACCCAAGTCAAACATTTGTTTAAAACCATAATTTCAACAAAAGCGCCACTTTTACGATTGGTCGTAATTCATTTTCGGTTCAGAATAATTTAAAAGGGAGTGCTGGGGCAAATAATATGTTAACATCAAAATCTCTATTTTTAAAACATTAGAAGGCTTAACACAACATGAAACTTTGCTCGTAGTATCACCAGGGTCTCTACACATGAACACAAGCATTGAGAACATTGTTTGTGTACACAGTTTACTAAAAAGAAAGTTTTTGAACAACTCACGTTAGCAGTTGTGTTTCCGAGAAGTGTCGATCTCCGAATGCGATGTAACATAGAGGAGAGTTCTGGTGGAACGCCACTGTCTTCCGGCAACAGCTATCCACAAGAGATTTTTTTTGGCTTTTGATTTTAGTATTGTTTCTTATATGAGGCTCCTTTTTCAACTTCAAGGTCCATACTGATTTTCACTGATGACAAAACAATGAATTATGTGTGCATTTATATGGAACTAAGCTTTAGGAGCGGTCCACTTTAACTGTCCTCCATGTTACGATGCATTTGGAGATGATCGACTGGCAGGAAAAACAACTGCTTACATGAGTTGTTAAAAATGTCTTTTTAGTAAACTCTGTGTACACAAACAATGTTCTCAATGCTCGTGTTCATGTATAGAGACCCTGGTGATACTACGAGCAAAGTTTCATGTTGTCGAGCCTTCTTAGTGTTTTAAAAATAGCGATGTTGTTGCTAACAGAGTATTTGCCCCTAGCACTCTACTGAAAATGATTTTGACCCGAGAACAAAAATATTGTCTATCTTAAACGTGGCGCTTTCATCGTGATTATGCTTTTAAACGAACGTTTGACTCGGGTACATTCACAAAAAGACCCTAAGTTGCATTTTGCTGAGAGTTTTGCTTTAAACATGTGACTGAAAAAACACTGTCTCTGCCTTTCGGAGTGAAAGATCTTTTGTTTTTTGTTTTTCCAGGTGATAAACTTCAAAACATTTATGTTTAAACTTGTACTTTTTTTTAGATCCTTTGGGTTGTGATAGTCCACCACCCCTAGCGGATGGGGACATCAAGGGAAGTTTTCGATTCCAGTACAGTCACGGTGAAAGGGTTGAATACATCTGTCAGAATCTATACGAAATGTTGGGTGGCCCTTTCCAAACCTGCGAGAATGGCAAATGGCTTGGAACGATGAGATGCCTCAGTAAGTTACAAACCTATTTACATGTTTCATGGTCTCTCCCTGTTACAGCCTGGTTCATATTAAAAGGATTTAGTGATTAAATTAATAAAAGAAATTTGACTCAAGCTCTGTGCATCAGTATAAGCGTGAGGTGCTTGTTCCTCATGTCGGTCTTTTCTTTTAATTCCACTTTATACTTCAACACGAATTTCAAGGGAAGAACCATACCTTTTACTTAAAGGTGTACAAAGAAATTCAAACTCAGAAAGGTAGCATTTACAATATTAATAAGGATTAATAAGGTAATCATACAAACTCTGAGATATTTATTTCATATACAACATTTTACTTAACTAAAAGGAGTCAGCAACTAAAATGAGTTAGCAACAAGGCTTCCGTAAGCAGACGGGCCACTGTCCAGCACAAAAAACTGATCTCAGTGCTGTGAAACGGCGGAGCAAAACACTTTAATACATAGGCAGGTTTTGTTATTGATCGATAAAGGAAAGCTGATTCATTCTTGTTTTACCTCAGTTTCTATCACTCTCCCTTTTTGCCTTCTTTGCCTCCTCCGTCAGCAGGGTTATTCCTCTTTGCAGTGTAGAGTTTCCAAACTTGTGCCAGTTGTTCCACTGATACCTGGGGATAGTGACCAGGACACAACATCTTTACCTTCCTTTGTGCTATAACGCTGCCTTCATTGTTGGTAATCCTGCTGACAGACTAACAAACAAACATGACCTCCCTGGCAGATAAAACTGTTCTGTTTTTATATATATTGTTTTCTAGCTAGTAGTGTTTTTTATGCAAAATATTCTTACAGAATATGTTTCTAGTTACATTTAGGAAGATGCATTTAGTTTTTAAACATTGAATGTCGTATATGTATTTGAAAAAAATATAATGTATGTTATAGCCAAGACCAGCAGTAACTAAATAAATACAGCATACTGTAGAGTCATCTCTGACATTAACAAAGTGTTATTTGTCCGTTGCCTCTTGCAGGACCCTGCACAGTGGATGCTGATGTCATGAGCAGACATAATATTGCCTTCAAATATAAGCGTTATGATAAGCTGTATGCACCCCATAATGATGAAATCGAGTTCAAATGTGTCACCGGAAGACCTTATGGCACATTGAACATGCGTTCGAGATGTATTGATGGTGTGATGCCCCTTCCTACCTGCCGCTAAATGTTCAACTACTCAACTAGATGGATGACAAATATAAAAATGATTCACCAAAGTAAAAAGTTAGACCAGTTATGTACTGATTCACTGTCTATACTTAAGTGCTTTGTTTGGTCATCTCAATAAAACGTGTACTTTCATCTGGTCTGTTTCATTCTGTATCCTCCGGGTCAAAAATGACCCACCCTCACCGAAGATCTAAAATAAAGCAATTTCATTTCAATTTAAATGCCACATCTACTTCGCATTTTTTAATGGGGCCCCAGACATGACATGGTCAAAATGAATAAATTGTGGCCACAATATAGCTATAACGTGCGCACAAATTACTAATTCATGGCCACAAAATACTAAATTGTGGCCACAAAATACTTATCCGTGGCCACGAAATAAGTTTAACGTGCACACAAAATACTTATTTCGTGGCCACGAAGTAGGTATAATGTGCGCACGAAATACTTATAATATTTATATCATTCCTGGACAGCTGGGTAAGAAAATCGAGCGCACCTTCTCTGGAAACTGCAATAACCTACGTGATGTCCTTAAGGTGAGCGTCTTTTCTTATTCTGTTCTCATTAATATCTTGTTATCCTGCATTTAGGCAGTGCCTTTCACTGACCATCTCATTTGAAAGTAGCATCATCAGACTCTCAGCTGAGGGTATAAATAGGCGATATGAGCCGCAGCGTTTAATGATGCCATCGAACGCATTGTGTATCGTGTTGCCAAGGGAACCTGTAGCCTATCAGTGATCACAATCTAGTTTGTATTGATTTGCGGGTTGTTGTTTTTCTGACTGAACTACTGAAGGTGTCTGTAGTGTTCTCTGGACATTTGTCCTTCAATAAAATCACAGAAGATTAAAAGTTCACTATATAATAGGCCTAACAAAATTACTGTCTCAATGCGGAATAACAAGATATTGACTATAACAGAAAAGAAAAGACACTCACCTTAAGGGACATCATGTAGGCTACTGCAGTTTCTAGGCAAGGTGCGCTCAATTTGCTTACCCAGCTGTCCAGGAATGATATTAAAGAAATTACAACAGACAAGCTTAAATCAATGTTGACTTTTCTTATGTGATGAAATATCAAACATCCTGCAGGCTGCAGTAGAAACACAAAAGAAATCTAAACAATCCTTTTGGCTAGAAGTTGTATCACCTCAATTGGGGCTCCATATGAAGCACTTTTAACCTGCCATCATTTAAAACTTTTGTTTTATTCTCATGTATTATGTGAGGCTTATTTTAACCTGTATTTGATGTGCAGCACTTTGTCACCTTGTTGAGAAGAAAAATAAAGTTATTAGCAGCAGTAGTAATAGTAGTAGTAGTACAACAACCCTTAAATTGGGAACCACTGGAATACACTACCAAACTCTAAGAAGTACTAACGCCACCTCAACTGACTACAACAGTGAAAAGGTGCTGACACAATGATACAGCCTAATTATGTCATATATAAAGCACTTCTACTTTTGAGCCTTTAAGCATATTTGCTGATGCTAACATCAGTCATAAGTAGGATTTTGGATGCATTCAAATGCATGGAGTTTATTTTTACATTGTTGTATTGGCACTTTTACATCAGCAAAAGCTAACAAGCGCCTCTTCCAACACTTTATATAAGCAGATTGCTGTAAAGTCATTCCTGCCATTGACAACATTTGGTCATGATCTCTTTAGACTTAGGTAGATCGACATACAATAAATACAAGACTTAAAAATACTCAAAAAGATTTAGATAAGAGAGAAAGATACAATATAGAAAGTATATACGCTATGTGCATTATATACAGGAGGCAAAAATGTGCATTATATACATTTAAATGAAGTGTAAAAGTATTGCCTTGTTGAAGGTTGGATGCTTAAATAAAGTGTTTGAAATAAACAGACTCAGTGTGGCTGAATGTTGATGCCTAATAATGGATTAACATTTTGCCATGAATTTGAGGTCAGGTGTACCAAAGGAAGACCCACTGGCACAGCATGAGTTTGTGTGTTTGCGTGTGTGTGTGTGTGTGTGTGTGTGTGTGTGTGTGTGTGTGTGTGTGTGTGTGTGTGTGTGTGTTTTGATGGTGTAATGACCCGCCCGTCTTGCCAGTAAAAGCTTTAGTTGACTGGAAGTGACAAGAGCTGGCGGGACAAACATGTACATGATTAACCAGAGAAAAGAGGTAAACAAAAAAGTGGAACAATTAGGCATCAACCATCTGTCATACGTGACAGTTTCTGCTTTCTCAAATAGATTTAATTGTCTCTGCAAACATTTATATTTTTCCTCTTTAACAATATGAAGATCAGACTTTCTGGATAGACACACCAATCTGGCATACATAATATTGTGAGGGTTTCCCTTATGCAGCCAAAACAGCTCTGATCTGTCAAGAAGTGGACTTAAGACCTTTTGAGGGTGTCCTGTAGTGTCTGGCACCAGGGTGTTTTATAGTGGATCCTCTGGGTCCTGTATTTTGGGGGGTGGGCCTCCATGGATCAAACCTGCTCCTGCACGTCTTACAGATGCTTGATCAGATTGGGATCTGGGAAATTGGAGGACCAGTCAACACCTTGGGCCCTTTATTGTGTTCCTTAATAAATGTAATTGAAGCAAGAGCACATTGCACTTCAGAGTGCAAAGACGGCGTCAGGCCGGGGTTTCTTATGACAGAAACCTAAGGAACCAATCTGACAACTTTTGCATTGATCCATTGTGTCTCATTATCATAAAGTTGCTGGGAAAGAAGCTTTGTTTAGAAGGAGTCCAGATGTAATTTTATTTTTTTTGCATTCTGAGTTTACATACAAACAAAACATACCAATTTGCAGATCAATAGAACCTTGCATAACGAAAAGTCATAGAGGTACATCCAAGCCAGAGATAGATAGATAGATAGATAGATAGATAGATAGATAGATAGATAGATAGATAGATAGATAGATAGAATTACTTTAATGATCACAGACTGGGAAATTATTTTGTTACAGCAGCAGTGGGTCCGCAAATAAAACACTCAGTACATAACATAAATAGAAGGCAATATATACATACGTATATATATATATACAAAATATGCAAAATATACTATAAACTAGAGATGCACCGATCGAGCAGCAACCGATCGCAATCGGCCAGTAATCGGTTTTGATCGGAGTTCTCAAAATAGATCAAATCAGATGACGTTTCAATATAGAGACAGTGCATTCACTGCATGCAGGGTGGGAATTTCACGGCGGCCATGGCTTGATGCAGCCACAGTGGCCCGGTCAGCGTAGCGGGCTTGCCTTTAATTACAGCCACCTGAGTGCACAGTAGTCACTCACAGTAACTTCAGTGAGTCCGCGGTTCGCGCAGGTGGAGTCTCATCATCATGATGATCTCACGTGAAAGCCTCTCAAACAGCAGCAGCGTCTCAAAACGGAAGAACGAAACTTACAGCACAGCGAGCGAGCGCAGCTGGTTTTGACATAATGCCTAACTGACTTATGTGGTAGGATTTAGTCCGGTAAAGTTGGAAATATATTCACAGATTTCGAACTCCTCGGATCAATAACTCATAAGTGAAACCTTGTTAAAACACAAACGACGGCTCTTTCCTACCGTAGTAGACAACGAGCTACAACCTTATGTTAATCAAAACGGCTGGACATTAACTCTGGTCTGTATGGTCAGCCGTCTGTGAGACGAGGGCGCAGGGACCGTCTACAAAGTGCAACACCGAAAAAAGAGAAACTACAAAAAATTCAATAACTTCACTATTATTCAGAGTGTAGTGTCACCAAAATCATTCCACACATCAGTGGTCTCCTGCTGGTTTTTCTACAATTTTTTGTTTGGAAAAAATGTGCTTTGCCATAATTTGGGGGAATTTCTATTGGGAGAAATATTCAATAACACTAATATTCAGTGAGGTGTCACAAAAATCACCTCACCCTAACCCTACTTAACAAAAACTTCTTTCTAATGAAACTTTAACTTGATTTTGGTATTAAAAAATGTTTTAATACACAATCCATGTCTTATTATAAATTAGGATGTTATGGTATCAGTCTGAAAGGTAAATCAACAAATTTTACTCAGTGGCCTTTGTGCCCCGTCATGTGGACTTGGTGCCCCTGAAAAAAAAACTGAAGGCCAAATGGACTTGCCCCTAAAATGACAAAATTCCCACCCTGACTGCATGCATTCCCACTAGTAAGCTACAGTTACTAAGCTGAGTCCAAGTTGTCTCTAAGAGAGTCTCTAAAGTGTGAAATATTGCACATTGCCTCAGCCTGCAATAAAACGGTGGTCAATTCATGATACTTTCTTTTTATACTTAATAATACAATGTCAATGTTGTGTAAGAAGAATCATTAGTTAAATATATGAAAGTTACACAAGACAACAATATAGAAGAATTTATGGATTTGACGCTGTGATCGGTGATCGGCAATATCGGGATCGGCCGATACTGCTTTCGGTGATCGGCCCCAAAAATCCTGATCGGTGCATCTCTACTATAAACAATAAAACAATAATAATATATACAACAAAACATGGATTCTTTCATAGAAAAAACCCTTTCAAATATGTTAGATTCAAGTTTAGATTAAGTTAGGTCAGCGTATGTCACAACTTTGGGGTGAATGCAGTTCCGCACAATGTGTTCAAATTGAGACATGACTAACAGCAACACATGTTTTGAAGGAATCCAATTTGGATATTTCCTAAGCGGTTTTGCTCGGTGGATAGACATTAATCATTGTAGTGCAAATAAACAGTTTTGCTCTCTCAGTACCATTTTATCTTCTTGCCTTATTTACTGTTTCAACAGCATGATTTTCACGATGGACTTTGTAATTATATTATCAACACTACACATGCCGGGGACTTCCGGTTATGGCGCTGTGCTGAACACGCGTGTGTCGGAGCTCCCGTGAAAACTCAGAGAATAAACTAACCAAACAGCCAGTGTAGGACCTGTGAATTGTCACAATTTGTGTGGAATCAGAATTAAGAACAACCAGCCCTTATGCCTCCGAAACAAGCCGCAAAAACTCTGAAATTTTCTAAAGCAGAAGTTTCGGGTGATCCGGTAATGGCAGATGCTTTTGCTAGCAATGGAGACTCAGATGTGGTGGCTAGCTCGAGCCCAATTCTTAGCGCCATTAACGCAATGAAAGGAGAATTCGTACTGAGGTTTGACGGCCTGCTCAGTGCTATTGAGGGAATGCAGAGTGATCTGAAGGCTGTGTCAGTACGTGTTACTGAAGCGGAGGAAAGAATTAGCACCAATCAAGACGATGTAGCATCTTTGAAAACACAGACCAACACCATGAAAGCGGCTATTGAAGAGCTAGTCTCGAAAGTGGACGATTTGGAAAACCGAGCCCGCCGCTCAAACCTTCGCCTGGTCGGCCTCCCCGAGAAGGTAGAAGGGTCTGATATGTGTGCCTTTCTGGAAAGGTGGATTCCTGGAGTGCTGGGTGAACATAATTTTCCACGACCCGTACTGATAGAGAGGGCGCTAATGATGCTGAGGTAGGGGGTAATAATGAAGTTCCTAAAATACGCGGACAAGTTTCGAGTCATGAAGGCTGCCAGGAGCAAGGGGGAAATACTCTACGACAACCAGAGAGTCATGTTTTCCCCCAACGTTTCTGCTGATCTGGTCAGACGGAGGAAAATCTTCGACTCGGTGAAGAAGGAGCTGGCTTCACTCTCCATCCCGACTCTGCGCTACGGGATAATTCATCCGGCTAAACTCCTGGTGACTGTTGAGGGGAGACGGCACATCTTTGATACCGCAGCGGCAGCGAAGGATTTTGTGCATGGATTGAAGGACTGTACCTCGGGATCCGCGGAAAAAGAGACAACCTGAGACCTGACTGTATGGCTGGTATGTTCAAGTTACTGAGCTATGCTCTCTGACTTCGCAGGGAGTCAATTTAAACACTTATTATTTAAACAAAATAGCTGTTTGGTTGCTATAAACGTAGTTTTACATATATTAATGATATTTCATGCGGCGCTCTGCTACTGTTGTTGGGCTTGCTGTTCCTCGCTGCGCGGTGGACGCAGGCGGACCAGTTTAGGCTCCATGGTTTGGATGTGTGTACTGTGGGAGGGGTGGGTGTATCTCAGTTGGGGATGTACTCTCAGTTATGTTCATAGTGTTCTAAGGCACATAATTTTCACTTCATTTATTTATTATCTTTTGTCTTTAGTTTTCAGTCATTTCAAGTTTTCTACAGCCAATTTCATTGTCATTAAAACATGTCATCTGAACTTCAGTTTACATCCTGTAATGTAAGGGGTTTAAACAAACTTGTCAAGCTAAAAGAGGTTATGAGCAGGATCAAACAGTTAAAAGCTAAAATAGTTTTTATCGGGGTCAGCAGCTACCTTTGGGTTCGGCAGCGGCCCAAGGTACAATCTAAACAAATAAATCAATAAATCAATAAACAAAAAGAACAGCAACAACAACAACAACAGATAAGACGATACAAAAAAGGGGGTGGGGGGGCCTTTTCACTACCGCCTCGCCTGTCTCCCGCTGGGGCTGCCAACTGGGCTTCTGGGAGCCGGCTAGGGGGCCCCCTCACTTGCCTTCCTGATACCCCGGTCCAGCTTCGCCCTTCTCTGCAATATATAACCATCAACATAATATAATGTGTTTATTATAATCCCAACTTAACTTATTGATCTATTCTTCTTTTCTTTTTTTTTTTTTTTCCTTCAGTTTCACTTTCCTCCTCCTTCTCTTTTCTTATTTATACTTTATTCATTTATTTTCATTGTATCATCTATCTATACCTACATACGTTTATAATACCATAGTATCTGCCTCTCAGCCACTTGCAGGCATGCACACTCACTCACACACAGACACGCACACGCACACACACACACACACACACACACACACACACACACACACCTATATTACCTCTACACATATAATAACTTTTTGTCGTTTCGTTTTTTTTTTTGTTGTTGTTGTTATCTGTACTGTATGTCCACTATCTGTATTCGTCGATCCTCGTGGTATGATGTACTTGTCCCCCATGTCACCTTGTCTTTCACCTAATTTCACCAATAAAAAATAAATAAATAAATAAATAAATAAATAATAAAGTTATTATCCAGGAGACGCACTTGACCTCTGAAGATGTAATCAAAGTGAGGAGGAGGTGGCCTGGTGGAGTATTCTCAGCTTCTTTCAGTTCACACTCATGTGGGGTACTTACACTGATACACAATTCTGTGCCTTTTCATCTTATTAGTGTGGATGAAGATCGACTAGGCAGATACCTCATTATTCAGTGTGAAACTCTTTCATTTCGATTAAATCTGGTTAATATATATGGGCCCAATGAAGATAATCTGTCTTTTTTTAAACACCTGTTTTTGTCCTTGACTACTTTACCTGGCAACTTTGTCATGGGTGGGGACTTTAATTGTGCTCTACAGCCTAGAATGGATAGATCTACTTGAATTGATGCTTCCCATAATCAGACAAGAAAGGAGCTGCTACAGCATATTAAAGAATTTAATTTAATTGACATCTGGAAAGAGAATCATCCTGACCAACTAACTTTCTCTTGTTACTCTAGTACATGTCAGACATTCTCCAGAATTGATTATTATTTGGTTTCTGCCTCCTTGATATCTGCAGACTCACGATCCTCGTATGATAGCTTTATAATTTCAGATCATGCTTCGGTTTAATTTATCCTGAACATGCCCCGATCTTTGAATTACTCCCCAACAGGGGCGGTTCTAGGGGGCGGCCAACAGGGGCCAGTGCCCCCGTAACTCTGAGTCTGGACCCCCCTGTGGCCCCCCTGACAGGGAGTCTGCATCAATAATACAATGACAGATTTCTTGCAATGATTTTGTTCTGAAGGGAAAGGCAGAAATAAAATGTCTCAGCAGTTTACTACCCAATCAAAATTGTTGAAATTGTAAACACTGCTTTGTCTGAATGAGGGATTTATCCTTTTTTCCGGGTTGTATGTGCCCCCTAACAAAAAAGCCAGCCCCAACCTGGCCCCCCTATGAAAACTGGTCTAGAACCGCCACTGCTCCCCAAGATGGCATCTCCAAGCATTTTGGCTTAGGGATCCAAAATTTATAGAGTTTATTGGGACACAAATTGATTATTACTTGGAAGATAATACAAATCAGACATCAGCTGCAATACGATGGGAAGCTTTTAAGGCCTTTTTGAGGGGCCAGATGATAAGCCTCACAAGCTTTAAACACAAGCAGTTTAGATTTGAGATGGAACAACTGGAAAAAAAGATAAAGGATACTGAAACAAACTACTTTGCAAATCCTTCTCAACACTTATTTGTGGAACTTAATGAGCTAAGAGCTAAATACAATCTTTTATCTACAAATAAGGCAACTAAAAACTTGATGAAACTAAAGCAGTCCTATTACGAACAGGGTAAGAAAGCTAGTAAGCTCCTAGCTTGGCGTAGTAAACAAATGGAAACTGAAAGAGCAAAAAATACAATACAAACAGATGAAGGCTTTGTAACTAGTGACCCTAAAGTAATTAATAA
The DNA here is from genome assembly GCF_900880675.1 of Sparus aurata. Taxonomy (NCBI): domain Eukaryota; kingdom Metazoa; phylum Chordata; class Actinopteri; order Spariformes; family Sparidae; genus Sparus; species Sparus aurata. Next base: position 28,559,395 of record NC_044197.1, on the reverse strand, counting down.
GACTTTTTCAAGCTTCTATGAAAATTCACACCGTTCGGATTATTCGACCTCAGCTTTTCAAAAACAAAAGGAATTTTTTTATTTATTAGACTTTGTCCCCCTAAAAGATGACTCTCAGGCTGCTCTAGAGCTGCTATAGGTAGCATGAAGGGGGGGAAAACCCCTGGACCGGACGGGATTCCTATCGAGATATATAAAACCTTTAGAACTAAACTAATACCACTTCTGCTCAAGATGTACAGTGAGTCCTTAGATAGCGGATCCCTTCCTCCTTCTCTCAATACAGCAGTAATTACTTTGTTGTTGAAGCCAGGGAAGACACCCACTCTCTGTGGATCTTACAGACCAATTTCACTGCTGAATAATGATCTCAAAATTCTTTGTAAAGTTTTGGCCAGACGGCTTGAACTGAGTTTGCCGGAAATAGTCCACTCTGACCAGAATGGCTTTGTGCAGGGAAGGCAGGGCTTTCATAATATCCGTAGAGTACTTAATATAGTGTTTAATAAATCTGGCTGTACGGACACTGCCATTCTGTCATTGGATGCCGAGAAGGCCTTTGACAGGGTGGAGTGGCTGTATTTATTTGAGACTCTGAAAAGGTTTGGTATAGGGGGGAAATTTCTTGGTTGGATTCGACTTCTTTATGCTGGTCCACAGGCTGTAGTTTTAACAAATGGGTTATTTTCAACACTTTTTGAACTGCACCGGGGGAAAAGACAGGGTTGCCCCCTGTCACCCCTGCTATTTACCCTTGCTATCGAGCCACTTGCTATGGCGATTCGAAAAAACACCAACCTGAATGGAATAAAGATAGGAGGTACTGAACATCGCTTGGCTCTATATGCAGATGATGTAATTTTGTTCTGTTCTAACTTGAAACAGACTATACCTACTTTACTTTCTCTCATAAACAATGTTGGGGTCTTTGCAGGTTACAAAATAAATAGCACCAAGTCAGTAATATTATTTATGAATGAAAATGAGAGACTCAACCCTCCAATTCATACTCCTTTTTTGGTTTCATTGAAAGGCTTTGTGTATTTGGGCGTGAAGATCACTCCCACCATTGACAGAATTGTCCCAATGAACTACAATCCCTTAACAGATAGAGTTACAGAGCTCATAAACAGGTGGACAAGATTACCTATGTCTATGATCGGGCGCATCAGTGTTTTGAAAATGTCAATTTTACCTAAGTATTTGTATCTTTTCCAATCTATCCCACTTGCTCCCCCACTTTCTTTTTTCCGGTCACTTGAAAAGCTCTTCTCCTCCTTCATTTGGAACAACAGGCTCAGGCTCACATTGTTATATCTACCATATGATAGAGGTGGATTACAGCTACCAAATCTTATGTGGTATTACTGGGCAGCTCAAATCAGAGCAGGAATATTTTATTTTGTGAAGGACCATCCCCCAGCCTGGGTTTCAATAGAATCTCACTCAATCAATATTCCTTTGAATTTGTATATATACTCAGCCAACAAAAACAAATTAATCAAACAGACCAAAAACCCTAACCCTAACCCTAACCCTTCCTCAATAATACAATAAGGATTTGGCACAGTGCTCTGGAATACTTAGGAGAGACTTCCAAGTTATCACAGTTTTCTCCTATCTTTGGTAATGATGAGTTTCAGCCTGGAAGAGCAGATAGCGGGTTTAAAATTTGGGCATCTCGAGGTGTAGCTAAAATAGCTGACCTCTTTAAAGACAATAATACTTTCATGTCTTTCGAAGAACTTAAGGCCACATATGAAATACCCTCAAAACACTTCTTTAAATATCTTCAATTGAGAAGCTTGGTACTGGCCAGGCAGTATAATAGTTTGGAACTTCCCCAGCTATCTTCTCTTGAAGACTTCTCGATGAGATTTTCAGACTCTAAGGGGCAGGTGTCCTTTCTTTACAATTTTTTTTTAAGTAAATCCAAAGAGTCATCACAAAACATATTACAATCATGGTCCGATCCGATTTGCAAGAAAATCTAACAGAAGAAGAATGGGCCACAGCCTGTTTAACAGCTCAAACTCAAACTGTGAATACAAACTCTAAATTACTACAATACAAATGGATAAGCAGACAGTATATAACCCCAAGTAAGCTGCACCTTTTTAACCCAAATATCCCAGATACTTGCATTAAGTGTAAGCAACAAAAAGGCTCTTTGTGCATGTGGGAATGCCCTCTATACTCTCTTTTTGGGAAAAAGTGCTGAACCTGGCCAGTCGAATCATTGAAAAAGAAGTGCCTCTTATACCAAAGTTATGTTTACTGAATGTTTATCAGGATAACTTTGTGACCTCCAAAAATGAAAAATCCTTACTCAATATCTGTTTTCTGGAAGCTAAAAGATGTATAGCCTGTTCATGGAAAAGGGATAAACCTTGTACTACTTCGCAATGGTTAAGAGGGATGTCTTTCTACTTGGCTTTGGAAAAGATAAGCTACACCGCGAAAAATAAGCTTGACAAGTTTTGGAATGTCTGGAAGGTTTATTGTAATTCCCTTGAGAAAAAGGATATCGAAGTAGATGACTGGAATGATGAGCTAAACTGAAGATTTATCTTTCTTTTTATTTCATCTTGATTTAGTATACATATTTGGACCTTTACACACATGTATGTATCTCCGGGTGTGTGTATATATGTATATGTATATGTATGTGTGTGCATGTGTATATATATATATATTTATATGTATATATATATATATATATATATATATATATATATATATATATATATATATATATATATATATATATATATGTGTGTGTGTGTGTGTGTGTGTGTGTGTGTGTATATGTGTGTGTGTGTATATGTGTGTATGTGTATGAATATGCATATATAGATGTACGCATTTATGTATTTTTTAAAAATATTTTCATTTATTTTTTTATTTTTTATTTTTTCCTTTCTCGTCTTCCAATTATTTATTTGTTATTTTATTTCATCATTGTCATTGCCTTTATTATTATCATTATTGTTGTTATTGTTTTCTTGTGTGTGCCTTCTTGTTCTATGTTGTTCACTGTTTGTAATCAACAAAATGTGCAATAAACATATGTTTAAAAATTATTTTTAAAAAACACTACACATGCCACATTCAATGTGGCAATCAATCCTGGACAGATACTATTTAACCATCAGCAGATACTTAAACACAGCAGACTTTCATATTTAAATTCTGTGTTTTTGTGCAGGATATAAACTACTCTGTATGTGCTGCCTGTATGCTAAACAATTTATGTCTTATTTAACACAGTTGTGTAATAGATATATTATTTGGGACATTTCAGTCTGTTTTAGTATAAACCCTCAACTGATCATCCCAGCAGGACACATTTGATGTGATTTATCTCAAATGTGTTCAAACATCTGTCCCAAATTAAGTCAGTAGATAAATATTTTCTCTTTCAGCAGCCTTAGTAAAGCAGGCTGACTGAATCTGACACAAATTTATCAGTAAATGCAGGTTGAAACATGTTTATGTTATATTCTGGTGGAAAGGCAGATTCCCTTGCTATATCATATGAATCAATTTCAGTGTCCACCAAAGATATGTGCTATTAAAAGTCTATAAACTGATCAATTGTGTACCTGAACTTTTCCAGTAATACGTTAACAGTGTGTGCTGTTTGTTCCCATGTGTCATTTTGTGTTTATGCAGCCTTGCACAATCCTACTGGGCAGTTCATAGTGCTCCCTGTGGACTGCAGCTGGGGATAAACATACAGGAATTGCAAAGAAAAGACAGTTTGTTAAAGGAGTTAGCCTCAGTTTGTCACTGCACAGCCACTTGTCAAAATGCGATCATCTTTAATCCTCCTTTTTCTCCAACTGTGGGGCAACGTACAAGTTTCTGTATCACAGAATGGTAAGATAGACTTTATTTTAATTCTCGCTTTCTGAAAGTGCAATGGGCCTCATTCATGAACCGGTCATACGAACAAACTTGTTCTTAAGTCCCACTTACGAAGATTTTACGAAGATTGTGGCATTCATGAATTTTTTCTTATCTAGGATTTTTTCTTAGGCAAGAACAAATCCTATGAACACTCAGGAGTACTCTTACGCACATTTCAGTGCCGAAATGTTGGCATGGTTGTGTTTTCTTCTCTTTTGTAGTTCAATAAAATGCAATATTACAGTGATAATTCTGTCATATTTATTCATGTATTTATTTATTTCATATTTTTGGTAATTTACAAAGAATTTAAATTCTAAAATAAATTAAATGTGCCAATGATTTAAGATAAATCAAGTAAATTGGAAACATGCCATCAATTAGTAACCCCTCTGCTCACCCTATTTATACATGGCATTTCTCCATCCAAGGCCCGCAAAACAATGGCATATATATTGCTCCTGCGGCTTTCATCAATGTAAGAACACAGCTGCGAACAATTCTGAGGCTTAAGAACGAATTTGTGAATCTGACTTCGGGTTTTCTTAAGGAACCTCTGAAGAACAACTTAAGAAAGAAACTAAGAAGGCCCATTATTCTCAATGCTTGTGTTCATGTGTAGAGACCCTGGTTGATACTACGAGCAAAGTTTCATGTTGTCGAGCCTTCTTAGTGTTTTTAAAATAGCAATGTTGTTGCTAACAGAGTATTTGCCCCTAGCACTCTACTGAAAATGATTTTGACCCGAGAACAAAAATATTCTTATATATATATATATCTTAAACGTGGTGCTTTCATCGTGATTATGCTTTTAAACGAACGTTTGACTCGGGTACATTCACAAAAAGACCCTAAGTTGCATTTTGCTGAGAGTTTTGCTTTAAACATGTGACTGAAAAAACACTGTCTCTGCCTTTCGGAGTGAAAGATCTTTTGTTTTTTGTCTTTCTAGGTGATAAAACTTCAAAACATTTATGTTTAAACTTGTACTTTTTTTTAGATCCTTTGGGTTGTGATAGTCCACCACCCCTAGTGGATGGGGACATCAAGGGAAGTTTTCGATTCCAGTACAGTCACGGTGAAAGGGTTGAATACATCTGTCAGAATCTATACGAAATGTCGGGTGACCCTTTCCAAACCTGCGAGAATGGCAAATGGCTTGGAACGATGAGATGCCTCAGTAAGTTACAAACCTATTTACATGTTTCATGGTCTCTCCCTGTTACAGCCTGGTTCATATTAAAAGGATTTAGTGATTAAATTAATAAAAGAAATTTGACTCAAGCTCTGTGCATCAGTATAAGCGTGAGGTGCTTGTTACTCATGTCAGTCTTTTCTTTTAATTCCACTTCATACTTCAACACAAATTTCAAGGGAAGAACCATACCTTTTACTTAAAGGTGTACAAAGAAATTCAAACTCAGAAAGGTAGCATTTACAATATTAATAAGGATTAATAAGGTAATCATACAAACTCTGAGATATTTATTTCATATACAACATTTTACTTAACTAAAAGGAGTTAGCAACTAGAAGGAGTTAGCAATTAAATGGAGTTAGCATCATGGCTTCCGTGAGCAGATGGGCCACTGTCCAGCACGAAAAACTGATCTCAGTGCTGTGAAACGGCGGGTCAAAACACTTGGCTGTTTTAATACATAAGCAGGTTTTGTTATTGATCGATAAAGGAAAGCTGATTTTTAACCATCCTTAGTCCTGGTGGTGAGAGGAAACACATCAGCATGGGAACATCGAGTGAATGCTCGTCAGCTCATTCTTGTTATACCTCGGTTTCTATCACTCTCCCTTTTTGCTTTCTTTGCCTCCTCCGTCAGCAGGGTTATTCCTCTTTGCAGTGTAGAGTTTCCAAACTTTTGCCAGTTGTTCCACTGATACCTGTGGATAGTGACCAGGACACAACATCTTTACCTTCCTTTGTGCTATAACGCTGCCTTCATTGTTGGTAATCCTGCTGACAGACTAACAAACAAACACGGGCCAAAACATGACCTCCCTGGCAGATAAAACTGTTCTGTTTTTATATATATTGTTTTCTGGCTAGTAGTGTTTTTTATGCAAAATATTCTTACAGAATATGTTTCTAGTTACATTTAGGAAGATGCATTTAGTTTTTAAACACTGAATATCGTATATGTATTTGAAGAAATATAATGTATGTTATAGCCAAGACCAGCAGTAACTAAATAAATACAGCATACTGTAGAGTCATCTCTGATATTAACAAAGTGTTATTTGTCCGTTGCCTCTTGCAGGACCCTGCACAGTGGATGCTGATGTCATGAGCAGACATAATATTGCCTTCAAATATACGCGTTATGATAAGCTGTATGCACCCCATAATGATGAAATCGAGTTCAAATGTGTCACCGGAAGACCTTATGGCACATTGAACATGCGTACGAGATGTATTGATGGTGTGATGCCCCTTCCTACCTGCCGCTAAATGTTCAACTACTCAACTAGATGGATGACAAATATAAAAATGATTCACCAAAGTAAAAAGTTAGACCAGTTATGTACTGATTCACTGTCTATACTTAAGTGCTTTGTTTGGTCATCTCAATAAAACGTGTACTTTCATCTGGTCTGTTTCATTCTGTATCCTCCGGGTCAAAAATGACCCACCCTCACCGAAGATCTAAAATAAAGCAATTTCATTTCAATTTAAATGCCACATCTACTTCGCATTTTTTAATGGGGCCCCAGACATGACATGGTCAAAATGAATAAATTGTGGCCACAATATAGCTATAACGTGCGCACAAATTACTAATTCATGGCCACAAAATACTAAATTGTGGCCACAAAATACTTATTCGTGGCCACGAAATAAGTTTAACGTGCACACAAAATACTTATTTCGTGGCCACGAAGTAGGTATAATGTGCGCACGAAATACTTATAATATTTATATCATTCCTGGACAGCTGGGTAAGAAAATCGAGCGCACCTTCTCTGGAAACTGCAATAACCTACGTGATGTCCTTAAGGTGAGCGTCTTTTCTTATTCTGTTCTCATTAATATCTTGTTATCCTGCATTTAGGCAGTGCCTTTCACTGACCATCTCATTTGAAAGTAGCATCATCAGACTCTCAGCTGAGGGTATAAATAGGCGATATGAGCCGCAGCGTTTAATGATGCCATCGAACGCATTGTGTATCGTGTTGCCAGGGGAACCTGTAGCCTATCAGTGATCACAATCTAGTTTGTATTGATTTGCGGGTTGTTGTTTTTCTGACTGAACTACTGAAGGTGTCTGTAGTGTTCTCTGGACATTTGTCCTTCAATAAAATCACAGAAGATTAAAAGTTCACTATATAATAGGCCTAACAAAATTACTGTCTCAATGCGGAATAACAAGATATTGACTACAACAGAAAAGAAAAGACACTCACCTTAAGGGACATCACGTAGGCTACTGCAGTTTCTAGGGAAGGTGCGCTCAATTTGCTTACCCAGCTGTCCAGGAATGATATTAAAGAAATTACAACAGACAAGCTTAAATCAATGTTGATTTTTCTTATGTGATGAAATATCAAACATCCTGCAGGCTGCAGTAGAAACACAAAAGAAATTTAAACGATCCTTTTGGCTAGAAGTTGTATCACCTCAATTGGGGCTCCATATGAAGCACTTTTAACCTGCCATCATTTAAAACTTTTGTTTTATTCTCATGTATTATGTGAGGCTTATTTTAACCTGTATTTGATGTGCAGCACTTTGTCACTTTGTTGAGAAGAAAAATAAAGTTATTAGCAGCAGTAGTAATAGTAGTAGTAGTACAACAACCCTTAAATTGGGAACCACAGGAATACACTACCAAACTCTAAGAAGTACTAACGCCACCTCAACTGACTACAACAGTGAAAAGGTGCTGACACAATGATATAGTGTAATGATGTCATATATAAAGCACTTCTACTTTTGAGCCTTTAAGCATATTTGCTGATGCTTACATCAGTCATAAGTAGGATTTTGGATGCATTTGAATGCATGGAGTTTATTTTTACGTTGTTGTATTGGCACTTTCACATCAGCAAAAGCTAACGAGCGCCTCTTAGAACACTTTATGTAGGCAGAATGCTGTTAAGTCATTCCTGCCATTGACAACATTTGGCCATGATCTCTTTAGACTTTACACTTTTTTTCATCCCACATCGGGGAAATTCACTTGTGACAGTAGCAGGTAGATCGACATACAATAAATACAAGACTTAAAAATACTCAAAAAGATTTAGATAAGAGAGAAAGATACAATATAGAAAGGACTATACGCTATGTGCATTATATACAGGAGGCAAAAATGTGCATTATATACATTTGAATGAAGTGTAAAAGTATTGCCTTGTTGAAGGTTGGATGCCTAAATAAAGTGTTTGAAATAAACAGACTCAGTGTGGCTGAATGGTGATGCCTAATAATGGATTAACATTTTGCCATGAATTTGAGGTCAGGTGTACCAAAGGAAGACCCACTGGCACAGCATGAGTTTGGTTGTTTGCGTGTGTGTGTGCGTGTGTGTGTGTGTGTGGGTGTGTGTGTGTGTGTGTGTGTGTGTGTGTGTTTTGATGGTGTAACGACCTGCCCATCTTGCCAGTAAAAGCTTTAGTTGACTGGAAGTGACAAGAGCTGGCGGGACAAACATGTACATGATTAACCAGAGGAAAGGTAAACAAAAAAGTGGAACAATTAGGCATCAACCATCTGTCATATGTGACAGTTTCTGCTTTCTCAAATAGATTTAATTGTCTCTGCAAACATTTATATTTTTCCTCTTTAACAATATGAAGATCAGACTTTCTGGATAGATACACCAATCTGGCATACAATAATATTGTGAGGGTTTCCCTTATGCAGCCAAAACAGCTCTGATCTATCAAGACGTCGACTTAAGCCCTCTGAGGGTGTCCTGTAGTGTCTGGCACCAGGGTGTTTTATAGTGGATCCTCTGGGTCCTGTATTTTGGGGGCCTCCATGGATCAGACCTGCTCCTGCACGTCTTACAGATGCTCGATCAGATTGGGATCTGGGGAATTTGGAGGCCCAGTCAACACCTTGGGCCCTTTATTGTGGTCCTTAAGCTGTTCCTGACCAGTGTTTGCGGTGCGTCAGGGCACATTTTCCTGCTCAGTGGCCAATGCCATCGGCTAGTGTTGCGATGAGGGGGGCTTTCTTGGTCCACAACACTGTTTGGATGGTGGTGCGTGTCAAGTGGCATTCACATGACTGCCAGCACCCAAGGTTTTCCCAGCAGAACATTGAATTGTGATGAGATGATCGATGTTATTCTAGGTTGATTGATGTATATGTTCTGGCAGCAGGGGGCGCTAAAAAATACTGTGAAATAACAGAAAATAACTGATTGTCTAATTAAAGTCAAAACTGGTGTTACAGTTTTTAGCTTTACTTTCAGGACCTTTTAATGTTTAATTAAGGATATTGATGCTTGGACAGACACTGAAAATCAAATTGCAGAAGGGGGCTGTTATTTGTTGGGTTTTATTAAAAAGTTTCATGTGTAAAACCTAAATTACATTCATATATAATTCAATGATACTATATATCTTGAAATCTGGAGTAATTATAGCTTTGTGCTAGTACTCAAACTTTACAGCCAATATTAGCATGTCATCAACACGTCAGTGTTATGGTACGTGTCCACAGGATCTGTCTTTCCTACACTTTACATTCATTGTCTATGTAAGCAGCCATGCAATGCATTCTTTCAAGAGACGGGGTGTTGAGTGTCCGACTCCTCATTTGCATGAACTTAAATTCTGGCAACTTTTGCAAATCACAGATGTACGGTGTGTCATGCCGCTTCTGGAATCTCCAAGAAAGCTATATAAACTGAGCACTGTGGAGTTCAAATTAGGACACATTCTGAAACTGTATGGCTCATTACTCACCTTAAATGTCTTCAGGAACAGTTTTCACTGAACGTGGGCATCCTGGACAATGAGAAGAAATTACTGGACACTGATTAATATTCATTAATCAGGCCTCCAATGCTGTGAAAATTAAGTAACTGATGACATTTAATCAAGTACTTTACTTGAGCAAAGTTTAAAAGTACTTGTACTACATGCTGACTTCACATGGATGAAGGCAGACGTTAGATGGCAAACCGGTTATTATCATAATGGACAAGAGAAGGGCAGTAAAATTAGGTGAGGACGGCAGAGAATACAGGATACAATAATCGTAAATGTTACTAGATGTTATGTAGCCGATTCACACAAGCATGGGCATTCTGGATAATGAGAAGCTACGACACAAAATGATTTTATTAAAAGTGTTCACAGACAACTTTTACCCACCTAGTGTTTCCAAGCGGCAGCAACCAACAACACAGGACAAAATGTGAGTTTATTCATTAATTCTGTCTGTAAAGCAGCTACGAAAGCAGATAGAATAAAGTCATAATGTAAGCGTGTGTGTGCGTGCAGTAAGAGGAGGGCACTGCACAGGAAGACTTTGCTCTGTAGAAGTCAAAGGCAAAAAAAACTTCAGTGAAACAAAGTTATTATTGTTCCTAAAACTAGCAGTTCCTGGATCTTCACAATGAGACTCTTTCACCTTCTTTGGCTTTTCATCCTGTGGCTGAAAATGGAAAAGTCTTTACAGAGTGACGGTAAGATTGTCACATTTAAGGCCCATTTTCTCAGCTGTTTCACTGCAGTTAGAAAAAAAACAATCACTTATTGATTTGGTCAGTTAATGCTTTGGGCTATTTGAGAAGAAAAGCTATGTTTTTTTATTGTAAAACTAACTTAAGCCCGCTGTTTGCTATATTCTACTCAGAGCTAGGGTTAATGCCCCCTCCAGCTCTGGCAAAACAGTCTGAAAAAAACAAACTGTCTCTATCTCTCATAATCTCGATGATAAAGCTGTTATCACTGCTAGGCGCTCAAGAGAGTAGTGTGTGTCATATCATAGGCTGACTGAAATACCCACACGGTAGAAAATATTTCAATGGCATAAGGAATTGTTAAAGAACGCATGTTAGGCATGAATTTGGCATTTTTTCCTCGGTCGTTCCATGTAGAGTTGTCCCTAACTAATAAATGGGCAGAACAGTTTTTAAATCACTGAAACTGCTCATTCAGTCACTCCATCACTTTTCTTGTGCTCCAGGGCCCATATTCACAAAGAATCTTAAGGCTAAAAGTAGCTCCTAACAGGCGAATTTAGGAGCAACTCCTAAAAATAATGGGCGTGTCAGTCGTAACTTTAGGACCCCTAATTTTTGAAAATAAGAGTTATTCACAAAACATTTTAAGCCTAAAAGTAGCCCCTAAGTCTGGGAGACCTTAGAAGTAGTCCAGAGGACTCCTAACTCGCTAAGACCTGGTCACAGCCGAATGTTTTGGAGACGCTAAATGACAGGGAATTATTAAAACGATGTCAGATGGACCGTGAAGGGACTGAAGTTGTGGTTGAGTTGGTGAGGGACGCAATAACGTTCCCAACCAACCGAAACAATCCAATAACGCCAGAGTTAAAATACACACCGGTATTTGGCTACGGGGAAAATGCAGCTCTTCGCACGGGACTAGTATTACCTGGGGACCTCAAGTGATTTAGAATTTATCCCACTACGTCCGTGTTTCGTGCGGCGCATTCGCACAGGATAAGCAAAGTCTGTGTTTTACTGACATTATCATCCGGGTCGATCGCACCGAAGCCCCTGCTGGAGCAGCACAACTGTTATATATGGATATTTTTAATATAATAACTGGTGAGCCTGTTGAAAGATGGAAAAATGTTCCTTACCGCATGCTGCCATGCATGTAATCCATCTAATCATCTTTCGAAATTTCGCTCTTCTGATGAGCCTCCTGAATTTGCACCCAAAATGCTGTCAAAACTTTCATTTATAATTCCCAACGCAGCCTCCATAATTCTCGACCGGGAAAAAGGTGGAAAACACAAAAAACCTTAAGAAAAACAAAAAACGATCCCAAATCACAGAGATGCCGATTCGCACGGGACTGATATTATCACATGACCTCTGTGTTTGGTGAAATATGATAGGTAATTTGCGGTGGAATTTTTACTTTACAAATTATGGACATGGCAGATTCACACGGGATTAAGATCACAGACGACCTCCGCAATTATTAGAAATTACTGGAGGTCCCCAGGTTATACTAGTCCCGTGTGAATAGGGCTTTTGTCAATCGGAAAAAGTTGCAAGTTACACAAATTGTCTTTGATGCATGTTACAATATACTGGACATTGTTGCGAAATGGCCCGGATCAACACACGATTCCCGAATTTTAATGGAGAGTGGTTTGACGCAGCTTTTCGAGCAAATGCCGCTTTTATTGGCAATTCACGTTTTTCATCGGAATCTTCTAATTTGTAGTTTTTGTCCGAAGCGTTTTTGTTGTGGGGGGGGGGGGGGGGGGGGGGGGCACTTAATTCTCATCATAAACACATTTCTTTATCCAATATCTTTCCATAGGCTTTGTCATGGGCTTGCAGGCAACTTCCTTATTTTCACTTCATGCATTGCGTAGCCTAAATGACTTTTCAATGGGCTGCCCTGTCACTCAACAGCCAATCACCGTTGTCACTGCTTCTAAGTGCGTCCTTATAAAATGACGTCATCCATAGCAACAGAGAGTTACTTCTAGTTTAGGAGTTCACTGTTTTCATAACTAAAAGTAGGTCTCAGCGGGTTTGTGAATTACTTTTAAGAAACGACTCCTACATAAAAACTTTTAGTCCGATTTAGGAGTACTCCTAACGTTAAGATAAAAGTCTTTGTGAATACGGGCCCAGGTCATATAAGACAGCAGATTCACTTTGAAATACTGACAAAATTGAAATGCTAATTAAAAACCCCTTGTGGGGAGGCACTCATGTGATTGGCTGTAAAGGTGTGAGACATCTGATTGGCTGCAGACGACCCCACAATGCAGAGAGGTTTACAAATTAAAAGCACCGAGACAAATGCGCTTTTGACAATTCATATATCAATGTAACAACTTCCAAATATGTATTTGATGAAAATTGCAAATAAATGACGATTTGTACATTTGTGAATTTTTATTTTTATTTTTAAAACAAGAAATATGTGTGTGCGCATCACAAATATGTTCACAAATCTTATTTTTATATGTGAATTTTTATTTTACTTATATATGGATTATAGCATATTTGTGTGTGCACTGAAAATGCATTTGTGTATCGAGTCATATATATATATATATATATATATACACACAACTCCTCAAATATATTTATGAGTCCTTTATGTGTGCATTTATCCATTATGAGATTGTTCTGGCTCCATACTTAACTACATCCATCCAGTATTCATTTTCACCAGTCAGCTACCAATGTATGTGATTACTGAGTTTATGCTTACATTCACAGTAAAGTGTGGGGATCCACTCAGCTTTACTGAGAACTTCATGTTCATTGTACTCCTGGGTGTCTCAAGGCACATTACCATTTTCAATCATCAATGTAGTTTGCTTTAGCTGCAAATCTAACACCGAAATCCTGCCCCGACCAACAAAGATCCATTGTGATCAAAGTGGATTGTGGAGTGGCGAAGCTCCAAAATGCCAAGGGAAAGCAGGCTATATGAATCAATTGAAAACAGTGAGGCCCAGGAATGTCTTTCTTTCAGAAAAGGGTGAGAATAGGCAAATGGAAAGAAAACAATACAGACATGCATAAAACACTGTCTAAACTACAGTGTAATCACCCAGCAACTAACGAGTAACCCCCAAAACAACTCCTGACCACCTTGAAGCCACCATGTAACACCTTAACAGTCAACAGAATTCAGTTGATCCCAGGATCTCCAAGTTAAAAACTGCTTTCATTGAATTTGTTTCAGAGGTACTGTGTGACAAACCTGACATCCAAGACGCTGACATTATCCACAATGAGAAGGAAAGTTACAGCGACAAGGAACAAGTCCAATTTGAATGCAAGAATGGCCTGGAAAAACGCTTTACTGTTACCTGTGAGCAAGGTAATTGGATCGAGATTCAAAGTTGTGCAGGTAAGAACGTACAACTACAAACAAATATATTCCATTGTTTGTTTAGTTGGATTAAAGCCCCTGTACAGACTTTTCATTTAGTGTTGATTTTGGCGGCCCCGCTGGACGAAAGCGGTAGTATTTTGCCGGAATGGAGACTGCATTTCCCATGAGCTCTAGCGCCCACTGTCGTGAAGACGTTTGTCTGGCCGGCGCGTGTAGATTTGTTTTGGAAACGTCGGAAAGACGACGGGACTTGCTTTGAAAACTTTTTTTTTTTTTTTTTAGCAGCTATCTGCAGCGTGCATATGGACGAGGTAATGTGTCTATTTGTATTTCTACTTAATATAATATGCCGCCGGTGAAACAATGTAATGCTGCTGTTGCACTGCAATTTCCCGGCTATAAATATTACCCACGGTGCTACAGAGCTAGCGTTACAGCAAAGTCACAGTGATTGTGATGGATGTTTTGTTCTAAGTAAGAAACTGAATCATTTATAATGACAGAGGATATTACCGATGCATCGTTGCAGGTCGGCTGGGCTGAAGCATACACACAGCTGAAATGGATGCGTGATCTAAGACGTTTGTTGTCGTTTTCACGAGTGTAGTATCAAGAGCTAATCTCGTGGTAACGTTAGCCAGCTTTGTTGTAACAACATAAATTCATGTATTGCTGTAAACTACGTCCCGCATTACATTTCATAAATGAAATAAAATTTACAAACCTGTCTAGGAGGAATCGGGCAAATTCTGGATCCGACCCTCCCTTCAAGCCCCGCAACTCTCTCCATCTCTCGAAGGAATCGCCAATGTTTATCCGTGTTTTAGCCCTAGCTCGATCGGATTCCCTCTTGGCCTTTCGTTGGTCTTCGGTTCGAATTCTTTTTCTTTTCTTTGTCTCATTATCAGCCATGACAAAAGTTTTAGCTCGGTTAGCACTGGCTAGCATAGCAACAAAACAGCTATGCCGTATCCTGAATGTCGTCAGTTCCGGTCTGACTGCCGTAAATCGTTTCGTCAGTGGTCCGACCCGACCAAGGCCTTTCAGAGGTATAGAATTAGACTACTTAGAAATAGCGTATCTTCACACTGATGGGCTCATTTGCTGTTGTAGGTAACAGAGACACATCAGCAGAAACCAGAGACTTTTCTATATCCAGTTAAAAACTCCGTACAGGGGCTTTAATCAAAGGAAAAATCAGGTTTCTACTTGATGCAAGGTTTATCCCATCAAGACTTGCACATTCACTTAATGCTTGCAGTCCATGTAGCATTAGGCAGCCTTGAAGAACAGTTTGTCTTTTTTTAACACCACAAAGGCCTCACTTGTGGCCAGATGACACTGTACTTTGAGCTGCTTTGAGCGAAATGCCAGCATGCTAACGCACTCATAGAAAGCATGATTGACAGTGACGCTGACAGTGCCAATCTGCAGATGTATATCAGGTATAGTGTTTACCAGTGTTAAACATGTTAGTTTAGCTTGTTAAAATGTAAAAATACAGCTGTAGCCAAAACTTTTGAGAATGACACAAATATTGGTTTTCACACAGTTTGCTACTTAAGTGTTTTTAAATGTTTTAGTCAGATGTTACTATGGTATACTGAAGTATAATTACACGTATTTCATAAGCTTCAAAGGTTTTTATTGACAATTACACTGAACAAAAATATAAACGCAAGCTGAACTCAAAGATCTACAACTGTTTCTATATACACAAAAGAACCATTTCTCTCAAATACTGTTCACAAATATGTCTAAATCTGTGTTAGTGAGCACTTCTCCTTTGCCGACATAATCCTTCCCACCTCACAGGTGTGGCATATCAAGATGCTGATTAGACGGCATGATTATTGCACAGGTGTGCCTAGTCCACTCCTCTTCAATGGCTGTGCAAAGTTGCTGGATATTGGCAGGAACTGGAACATGCTGTCATATACGTATTGTACACGTGTCGCATCCAGTGCATCCCAAACATGCTCAATGGGTGTCATGTCCGGTGAGTATGCTGGCCATGCAGAAAAAATATATCCAACACTAAAATGTCTCAGGCGGCCACAACTCATTCAGAACAGCCAGTTTTCACTCCCAGCCTGGTCAGAGGCCTCATGCGTCTCAGCTTGACACTGTAGTTACTTTCATGGCTTCACATGTTGAAGCACCCCTCCAGTGTAGTAGTATTAATCGTGAACAGCGGGAACAGTCAAGGTGGTTTGATGGGACCTATACAGGACTTGCCCGTCGGGGGTGGAGTTTGCGTCCATGTGTGGTCAAGAGTGAAGAGTGGTTTGTTTTATGTAAATCATGCTACATTACCTAAAGTATGATCTTTTTCCTAGACCTAACCAAGTACTTTTGGTCCCTGAACCTAAACAAGTAATTTTTGTGGCTAAACCTTACTAAGCTTAAACCGTTTCACAACAGTAGGAAGAATCCAAAAGTCATCATATGACATAATATGTGAAATGTTTCAGCAAGTGTTATTTTGAAAGTCTAACTGCATAGAAATTCTTGCAGAATATATCCATAAACACATTTTTTTTCCCAATGATCCCTCAAAAGTGGTTAACACTTGAGACAACGATACATAGAGGTAGGATATTTTATAGTTTAATGACAAACATTACTGTCCAAATTATATCTGCGCTCTGAAAGAACAAACTTCACCAGGAATTAAATTATTATAAATTACCCAAAGAGTTGAAACTTGCATCTATGCCTATCTGAAATATTTTAAAAACCTCCCAGTTCACACCAATGCAATTAGACCAGACGGTGTAGCATCTCAATTGCAACGACTCTTTGTACGTCAGTGTGGGCTGTGCAATTAATTGAATTTTGATCTTGATTTCAATTTTATGGGTGAAATGATCTCGAAACTAATATAATCAAGTTGAATCGATTTATTTGGCATTTTTCTTTGTACAGTAGGCCTAGAGATGCGCATGCGCAATTCAGTCCCTGCCCCAAAGCATTCAGCGCGGCCCTGCTGACTGGCATCATGTCCGCTGCAATACCAATAGGTTTCACTTTAGTCTATGTGTTAACTTCCACCAGGTCCACTGCGCTGCGTATCTGCTCCATCCCAGCTCAGTCAGTCCAGAGCCCTCCGAAGGAGATAAGCAGGACTTCTATTTCTGCCGGATTGGAGCCACGATGCAGCAGTTCAGCTGAATTTAGCACAGAGCAGACGGGAAGTTAAGCACCGAAACAACAACATAACATCCAGTCACTTGTCAGAATAAAACACTCCGTGTTGACACCAGCACAAAAATCTCAAAAAAGAGACAAATACAAGCTCTTCTGGTAATCCTTCAGTCGGGAACACTTCATGTTGTTGTGTTTATAACACATACCTATAACTGCGGCCAGTTGTCAGTACTGCGCCATGCCGACTCAAAACGCAACCGGTGGGGGTTGCCGCACGGGTTGCCATTTGATACTTTTTAGCGAAAGATCTTATTTGATTTTCTACGTATATTTATTTTATTCAATTGAATGTTTTATAGAAATTGCAGAACAGTTGGATACATGTTTGTACATTATTTTCAATTTGAACATTTTGTGTATTTTGAATGGGAAATTTAAAAGTTCTCAGTTACAAAGTGTTTTTTTAGAGAGAAATGTGTGATTTCAATATTGACCAAAATAATGGTGATTAGGATTTTTTTCTATAATTGAGCAGCCCTATATATTATAATAAATGAGCACAGTGATGGTGACTTGCTACAGTTGCATTTGTAGTAATGATGAAATGGCTAAAAAAAAAAAAGGCTGAGTGCGAGCGTAGCAGAAGAAAAGCAGTGAGGTTGGCAATTAAGTCGGAGGCTCTCAGTACATTGATTAGATGGATTACGTACTAAAACCAGCCACCGGCAATTTGACAAGCTGAGTCATAGGGAATGCCATCAGCTGACCTGAGTCAAGCTGCAGCGGGTCAGTTCGCACTGCTGCAACTCTCCTCTGGAATGTTCTTGAACAGTTTTGTTGAAGTGCCAATCTTTGGTCTAAATCTGGCTTAATATGTATCATTTCTAACTTAAATGTAGAGGGGTAGGTAGTGTTATAGCTGTTGGTAGTGAAAACATCAGATATGTTGTGGTGATGTAACTCCACCTGCACCACTTTGTTTGTGAATTTATTGTTAATACTAATAATCGAACATGTCTGCTAAGTCAAAACTACAGATACTGAAAGTAACAGTAAATCATCACTTGCTATGTTTATCATTTCTCGTCCACCAGACTATCTTGCAATAAAATATCTGCGCGTAATAACTACAAGATCATTACATTTTTCCATGGTTAGGTCCTTGTAGCTCTCAGTTATGGTTTAAGAAAGGATCTGGGTCCACAGAAAAACTGTGTAGTGATTTGCGACACAGCATATTTATATATTTATGTATCTATATTATGTATATATCAGCTAAAACTTTCACTGGACAAAACCAAAGTGCTACAACTGCCGCCTGAACCTAAACACACAGCAGACTCAGGATGTGAACACCGACTCCACTGTCAGAGTCCTGCGCCTCGTCCACCTCCATGCAGCTTTCGCACATATTTCATAAAGCAATTACAAAATAACAGCACAAACTTGAATTATATAACTCTAGTTGGACATCAATATTTTACAGGCTTATTCGGATGAGACTACCTTTTCAGGACATGCTCTTGAGAGTGGTAGTGGTTGTCACACTGTGCTGATCGCTATTATTCTCCTTGATCAAGCTGGTCAATAAATGCTGTTTAAATGCTGCTTCTTCATAACTAGCAAGTCCATCGGCTCTACAGAATTCCCAATAAACCACCTCCTCCCTTGAAGCCTCTCTTCAGAGCCACTTCTGCAACACATGAACGCCCACTGCCAGACTAAAGACTGCCCATAGCTCTCGATACTGGCCAGCTGGAAAATGCATTAGTGGCTAGTTCACTACGTTCAATACAGACTAATAGATTTTTAGATTAATAAACGCATGAACAAATAAATGCCACAATCGTAAACAGAAGCAAAACAAAGAGGCTGCACATGTGAACTGTTTTTAACAAATTAATGTATGTTGAAAATGTTGACACAATTTGTGTGCAGCACTGATACACTGATGGAAAACAAGTGAGAGTGAGATGCAAAGTTGGCTTCACTGTTTTTTTCAAATCATCTCGAGGGAAAGGATACGGTATAAAGGAAAAGACGCATGGGAACCGACGTATGTGGGGTTTTATAAATCTGACAGAAAGACTGAAATAAAAAGTGTATTCTGTTTTGAGTGTAGACAGATTTATTCACCTGAATATACACAGAGTTTTATACGTGTTCTATACACAGGTATGTGGCCAAAGTAAGTTTAAATATTTATATGCTTGTGTAACTTAAGTTGTACAAGTGACCTAGTTCTTTTGATCGGAGCACAATGTTTTCCTAAACCAAACCAGGTCATTTTCTTGCTTAAATCTAATCAATCTGCAGCTTACAACTAAGGTCTGGTACACTCGCCGCTGATATGCTGCAATGGTCATGTTGTTTTTGGGAATATGTCTGTTATTTTGGGAGTCACTTGCAGTTGGCTTTTTCAGTAGTCTGGGTGAGAGAATGTGTAGGTCACCATGTAAACCACGTCAGGTGGAGCTCTGATCTGATCATATATTGCAGCAGATGGGTTTACATGGAAGCTAGTTTAAAGCCTGGTGTGTTTCTTACAAATGCAGAAGGGTACCTTGTACATCTGTATGAGACGCCGAGGGACATGACAAAATGTCAGTATTGCCAACCTGGCAGAAGGCAGAAAGAACAGGCTGTAACTGCAGAGTCGGGTTATTCATTGTGGGTTCATTACTACGACCCCTTCACATACAAGCAGTAAAGTGATCAATTGTTCATATGGACATAGTGAAGGCTTTTTAACAAGAAAAAGGAGCATCTAGATTAAAACCTTTGTAAGTCATATCTCATCTACTCTCACTGCTTCCTTCTATAATTTAAATAAGATATTTAACATGCGTTTACATTCAAATGTAATATGAGGCAAGGGTATTTTTTATTTAGATTCACATCAGATTTGGATTTTAAAAATATTGGATCCTTTATCCAATATGCTTCTGTTTATACTGTATAAACCTCTTGATAAAACAGATTCTCTTCTTCAAAACAGCAGAATGCCAAATCACAGGTGTACCAGAAAACGTAATCATCACTCCAAATGTACAGAACAATCAACTAAGGAGTGGACAACAGCTAAGGTTTGCTTGCCGCCATCCTGGACACTTTCTTCGTGGAAACGCTGCGGTTGAATGTTTGGCACATGGACAGTGGAGTGCTCCCTTCCCAACATGTGGAGGTAAATGACTTCAATGTGTACTGGAGAAAAGAAATAATCTATGAATCAGTTCAGGGAAATTTTCCACAGTGAGCAGAGAGGATTTGATTTGATTGATGCTTCCCTTCCAAACATGTGACTGCAAAACGCTGTGTATCTGCCTTTCAGACTTTTTTTTGTTTTGTTTTGTTTTGTTTTGGGGTTTTTTTGTTTTTCCAGGTGAAAAAACTTCAAAATTGCACCACAATAATATGTAAACTTGTACTTTCTTGTAGATCCTTTGGGTTGTAATAATCCACCAACCCTTGCAGATGGAGACATCAAGGAAAGTCTCCAAGACCATTACAGTCATAATGAAAGGGTCGAATACATCTGTCAGAATTTTTACCAAATGGAGGGTGAGCCTTACCAAACCTGCATAAATGGCGAATGGTTTGGAAAGATGAGATGCCTCAGTAAGTTTAAAATTCCTTTACATGTTTCATGTGCATTCAGTGCGGATTTTGCATAAAACATGTCCAACCGGTGTCTGCATGTTGCAGCTTGGTTAATATTACAGTTTTTCTCAGTTTCTAAAACACAATTTCTGAAACCTTGCTCCATTTTCTGAAAACATTAAACACAAAATCTCAGCTTCAAGCACTATTTACAAAACCTCTGACTCCTCATGCAAAATGAAACTTTCGCCTCAAAACAGATTTACCTGTGCTCAAAACCAAACACTGCTCTCAAATCATAAACAAAGCGATCAGAATGATATACACTGTCAAGCAGTCAGTAAACAATACACCAAAAAATAGAAAACACGTTGTTCAAAACATATAGGTCTCAGAGAAAAGTATATTTTAATCTCAAAACAAATTTCATATTTTTCATTGTCTTTTGATGAATGAAAACATGTTCTATCATAGTAGCTCAAAATTAATCAGAAATTATACTCTGCTTTGCTCTTTGCCATTTTTTTTGTTCCTCCCCGTCCTTGTACCCCTATTTTTACAGCACTGTATCCTGCATCTCACAAATGTGCCCTTTGTTTCTGTGATACTGTAATTCTTGTTCTTTGTTGATATGAACCTGTAACCAGTCAAAATCTATTGAGGAGTCAGTACCGTAACCAAATGGAAAGCACAATGTTCAGGGCCAGACAGTTTGTTTATTGTACAGTATACAGCCTAAAATGCACTGTACTATAGTGTTCCCTGAATGTCCTTACTATGGTGGACACAGAAAACGGCTCAAATTGGGTTGCATTCTAAGTCCTGCTTCCCTCATTGTCAGTCCATGCACAAGAACATGGTCAATAACTGTAGCTCAAATTTCATTAGATATTTCCACTTTTTGTCCTCCTCTTCCTCTTTCTTGCCCTCCTCCTCCCACACTCGTCCTCTCACATTGCTTCCAATCCATTCTTAAACTTTCTCCGTCCCACCTTCAACAACCTGTTTGCTCTCTGAACTGGCTTATATTGGTTGTGTCACATGATTTGAAACAAGTGAAATCAATTTTGAGTGGTTGTGGTTAATCAATGACATGTGTTCTCTTTTTGTATTTGATTGTTGCCACTTGTGTTGACCAGTATGGATGACATGTGCATTAGAGTGCAGAATGTGTTTTGAGAATGTGTTTAGAGTTCTGCTGAAAAGTCTAAGTGAGATCTGCAAATTGTGTTTTACCATGTGAAATGGTTTAAGGTATTGACAACAGACTGCAAAATTAGCCAAATGAGTTCAGGCAACTGCAAACTTTGTTCAGCCAATGGGTTTTAGTGTTTTAACAATTTAGAAAAACTGTAACATGATTTAGTGATTGGGCAAAATACTGAACTCCAAACTGCGACTGATAAGCTGGTCGGTACGTTGCACTGCAGCCACCGCCATCAGTATATGAATTTATGTATGACTTACTATAAGTTGCTTTGGACAAAAGCAACACATTTTCTGAAAGCATGCCTCATGCTCTCAGAACTCTACACACAAATCAAAAATCACACACACAATGGGCAAAACCCCTCAATTCTCCTGCAAAATTAAACTTTACATTCAAAACAATGTTATTTCTTCTCAAAACTGTATTTTGTTTTCAAATGACACAAACCATCAAATGAATAGACATTTATAAGAACCAGTTGAACACTGATAGTGACAGTGTAAAACACTATGATGATGTCATACACTTTACAAAAAATTCTCAATAGGATTGAGGAATGGAGAATATGGAGGGAGATAAAGCGTGGTTGGGCAGTGAACCAGTTACGAACCAGAGCAGCCAGTGGAAACTAACGTTGTCCCAAATGACAACGTACCTGAGCTGCTCTGGTGGAATGAGTGTGTTGTGTAGGGTGTCTAGGTGTTTGCCCATTTGATGAGTCAGTGTGCATAGTAGGGCAATTCACTTTAGAATTTTGAATGACAGAGTGTTCTTTGTGAAAGCAAGAGATTTTCTTCATGAAAATTGTGCCAAATGCAGAGAATTGTGTGTAGTGTTTCGAAAAAAGTGTGTTTTAGAACTGCAATTTGAGTGTAAAGCAGGAATTGTGCTTCTAGTTTAGCAGAATTGGTTCAGGGGGTTGGTGCATCAGTTACATGTTGTGGTCATTTTGTCTCAAGTACCAGTTTTTGTGTGTAAAAAATTGAGAAAAACTGTAATATAAATGTAGATATTCCACACTTATGCCAGTTGTTCCACTGATACCTGTGGATAGTGACCAAGGAAAACAAACCTTCTACCTCTGCGTAGTGTAGTCATCTCTGACATTAACAAAGTGTTATTTGTCTTTTACCTCTTGCAGGACCCTGCACAGTGGATGCTGAGGCCATGAGAAGACATAATATTGCCTTCAAATATAGGCATGCTGATAAGCTGTATGCACCCCATAATGATCAAATCGAGTTCAGTTGTGTCAGAGGAAAATCAAGCATGCGTTCGAGATGTATTGATGGTGTGATGCACCTGCCTACCTGCTTCTAAATGTTCAACTACTCAACTAGATGGATGGGCAAATACGTAAATGATCCACCAAAGTAAAAAATTAGACGAGCTATGTATTGACTCACTGTCTATTCTTGAGTGTTTTGTTTGGTCATTTCAATAAAACGTGTACTTTCATCTGGTCTGTTTCATACCTACATAATAGGCATGTACAAGTGTGAAGAGGGTAAACTTTATGCGTCACATCTTATTACTTTCCAGAGGAACCAGAGGAAATGGTCTCCATTGTGGTATGGAGGACCAAACCTGACATAAGTATAAATAAATAAATAAATGCATAAATAAATACATAAATAAATAAATACATAAATAAATGCTGAAATAAATAAATAAATGCGTAAATAAATAAATGCATAAATAAATGAATAAATAAATAAATGCTGAAATAAATGTATACATAAATAAATAAAAGTATAAATAAAATAATAAATGCTTTTTATTTATTTCTACATTTCTGTTCACCTACATTTATTTATTTCTGTATTTCTGTTCATCTACATTTATTTATTTCTGTATTTCTGTATTTCTGTTCACCTACATTTATTTATTTCTGTATTTCTGTGTCCATATGTAAATGAGGAGGTAGGAGGTCCTAACCTCAGTCAAGAGCATGATTGGTCAAATCGGAGAGCCAGACAAAAGCAAATGATTCCTGATCTAAAGCCTCGCTCTCTGTAACGTTGTAAAACAGCTCCAGTTAGCTTAATGGCCTCGACCAGTGTGACAGGTTAACTGGCATTCATTTTAACTTGCGAGGGTCCCAGATGTGCTGGTGGTGTGGTGTGAGAATCCTGTTCAGAGCCATGTCCGCTAACCAGGAAAAACATTCTGCTCATCGCTCCAAGTCATGTATACGTGTATTCGTTTTGACGTGGCTTGAACACTTCTATCCACACGGAGAAGCCGGGGCTGCGACTTGCAAACCACTGCTAGACGAGCGCTACAGAGCACAAATCGTCCAAAAGTGCATGTTGTCGGTCTCATATCTTTGTCGTGAATCTCTGTACTCTCAAACAACTCGTGTGGAACAGTATTAAGCATTTGTTCACGCCGAGCTGCTCGAGAGCGGCGTGGACACCACTGTTAGCAGTTAGCTGTTAGCTGCTCGCTGTAGCGCTAAGAGCGTAGCGTCCAGGTTAACTGTTGACACATGTTACCAACGAGAGTGAGATACATGTCTGGGCTTTCCTATGAACCATTGTCGCTACTGGTGTTTGTATCACAGGTTGATCTGGACGTCTCACGATTTGCCACAGCTGATTGACCACACGCTGAGCTCGGGCTGGATGTCAACGTACTCTGCAGACTGTTTGACCAGCAGGCTGTATGACAGTGTACAGTTTTCACACTGACTTAGCTTCAGCTTAATAACAATGTATGCGGCTCGGAACGATGGCTTTAAGCGACCATTTGAACAGTGCGGAATGAAAAATACCCAATGGTAACCGGTGTCACAAGGTAACCTGGACGCTGCGCTACAGCAAGCAGCTAACAGCTAACATAAGAGCTAAAAGGGGTCTCCACTCCGCTCTCGAGCCGCTCGGCGTGAACAAATGCCTCAGCCTGTTCCACCCATGAGTTATTCGAGAGTACAGGCATTCACGACAAAGATATGAGACCGACAACATGCACTTTTGGACGATTTGTGCTCTGTAGCGCTCGTCTAGAATACACATATACATGACTTGGAGCGATGAGCAGAATGTTTTTCCTGGTTAGCGGACATGGCTGAGGACCCCTCTCTCTCCAGACGGGATTCTCAAACCACACCACCAGCACACCTGGGACCCTCGCAAGTTATAATGAACGCCAGTCAAATTCATAACTAAACCAGAGCTACATGAACAACTATCAACAACTGCAGAGTGGGCTTGCTGGTAGCCAGCAACATTCCTGTACAGTGTACAGGAATCAGCGCTGCTAGTAAGGCAGAAGTAGTAGACCCTCATCGAGCACACTCCTGTAACAAATCATGCTCTTGACTGAGGTTAGGATCTCCTACCTCCTCATTTACATATGGACACAGAAATACAGAAATAAATAAATGTAGGTGAACAGAAATACAGAAATACAGAAATAAATAAATGTAGGTGAACAGAAATACAGAAATATATAAATGTGGGTGAACAGAAATGTATAAATAAATAAAAGGCATTTATTCTTTTATTTATACTTTTATTTATTTATTTATACATTTATTTCAGCATTTATTTATTTATTCATTTATTTATGCATTTATTTATTTATGCATTTATTTATTTACACATTTATGTACTTATTTATGCATTTATGCGTTTATTCATGTATTTATTTATTTATTTATACTTATGTCAGGTTTGGTTCTCCATATTGTGGAGAGGACTAACAAACATGCATATTCACACACACAGGTACACATACCACTATCACCACATATCTTTAGTGCAATAACTTTTTGTTAATCTTGAGGAACAAGTGTTACTCAAGAGAAGTCGTAGTCCGATTTCTCAGACCCAACGATAGAAGTCCACACATAGAGAAAATGCGCTCCGCAAATGCTTGGGAGGCAGGGGCACTGACTAAATGTAAAGCCACTGGGGCAAGTCTTGAATAAATGGCTTCCCTTGACCTCTAGAAATCCATATATCACCATGGCAATCCGGATGCCAGAGGACGCTGGCATGAATATCGCTGCTTCTCAATCCTTAGCAAAAACAGATTTTTTCTGTTGGAAAAAGAAATCCTTTATTAACTTTGAAGGCAGCACACCTAAACCATCCGTGGACTCACCTTTCTCCGTTGATCAGCTGTTAGCCTCGCTGGTCAGCTGTTAGCCTAGCAACGCTAACTTTCAAACCGACGCACTCAATACTCCGTGGGCTGTCCATCATTGCTCCGCTGGTCCTCCTTCCACCACAACCTCGGGGTTATTCACCGCTGGGCTCCTTTGTCACTCTCCTCTGCTGCTGCGGTCTCCCTGGCTCGCGACAATGTTGGATGGTCGCTGCTCCGCCATTGCTGGCGGGGTCTTCAGGTGTTCAGCACAGGAGCTCCTGGACCTCTGTTGTCACTTCGCCCCAGGCTCCATCACTGAGATTGGATCTCTTGGTCTCCTGCGTCACCCCACTGTGTGCTCAGGGCCTCCAGATGCAAGTTTGTTGTTTATACAACAGTGGCGGCGGCGGTCAGTCATGTGTTTGCAAGGCACCCGGTGACAGAAAACCGCCGGCGGTAGCAGTTATCTGTCATGGCAGCACCCATTGGCTTCTGAAGAAATGGGTGAATACGGACTGTGCCATTCCATGGTGCTGACTTCGGTGCTAGTGTTCCCTCCGTGCTGACTGACAGGCACTCCATTTATTCTTTGTGTAGCAGCACAGCGGCTGCCGCAGGACAGGCAGCAATCAAGGGAGAAAACAAAACGAAGCTGAATATATCTACTAATTCAGTTTAGTTTTAGTTAGTTTTGCTTTTATCATTGTAGTTTTTATTTCATTTTAGTTTTTTTTTAATTGTCGTTTTTATTTTTATTTCAGTTAACTAAATTATTTTTTCACTGCTAGTTTCAGTTTTAGTCTTAGTTTTCATTAACTATAATAACCCTGTTCCGTTGAGAGCGTGATTGTGGCTAAGCATCAACCATGTTAAAGAGATTACAGTAAACACGTTTTAAAGGAGTCATCACCTGGTTTTTTACATATCCAGTCCCTCTTGGATCGCTTTGGATCAATTCTTAAAACTTATTAGAAAACATTTTTTTTGTAAAAAATCAAACATAGAGCTTGTTCTGACACTTTTTCATGCCGCGACTTTCTCACGCGAGATTATGCGCGAGGTTTTGACCGGTCCGGATGTGCATTGTATTAATATGTGATGAGGCGCGCGTTGATTGGCCGCAGGAAGGACAGAAACGGAATGGGGGGCGAGCCTGCATGCACACAGACTCCACAACATAAACAGCCCGCTGTCATGGCGCACACACTAAATGATGAACCTTACGGAATTCAGGCATTTATGTACGAGCCGGAGTCGGAAACCAAACGGGAGAGTGAAGAGACAGAGACAGTGGAAGAGACATGTTTACAGCAGGATGTCTCTGAATGGTAAATTATTTTTTTTTCCTTCTTACTTTTCACACTCGTGTTTTACATGTAAGACCTGAGTTTTAATGCTGGCGGTGACGATGTATGGCGTGAAAATGAAAGAGAAATAAGCAGATTCTGCGTGCTCACTCAGAAAGTCTGGCTGAGGACGGCTGTGAGCCGATGCTTAATATGCAAGTAGCCTCCTGTGGTAACGTCACCACAGGAGCAGAGTCAAAATCTCGTGCTTTAGGAACGCGCACTACTGTGCGCTATTCCTGTTCGGAAAAAGAGCCAAAGCGAAAAAAATAAGCCACTTTCAAACTCCAGCTTTTCAGGCAAGTTTCAACAGAGGTCCAACACCAATATGCATGATTTAACGAAAGAAATTGCGATTTCTGGGTGATGACTCCTTTAATCAATGTTGACTTTACTTACATGATGGAATATCAAAAATCCTTCAGGCTGCAGTAGAAGCACAAAAGAAATCTAAACAATCTCAACATCCTTTTGGCTAGAAGTTGTATCGCCTCAATTGGGGCTCCATATGAAGCACTTTTAACGTGCCATCATTTAAAACGTTTTGTTTTATTCTCATGTATTATGTGAGGCTTATTTTAACCTGTATTGTATGTGTTTTAAGAGCTATGAAAATAAAGTTATTATTATCAATAACATGATCTAGTCTACAAATGATTAAAATAATGACTCTGTTCTGTGACACTTTGATGCTGTAAACACATTTTAGCTGGGTGTTGTCGCGGGTTCAATTCCCCGGCTCCCCCAACTGCATGTCAACATATCCTCGAACAACATACTGAACATTTTGGTTGGTTCCTTGCATGGCAGCCTCTGCCGTAAGTGGGTTTGTGCGTGTGAACTGGCGAATGTGACAAGTGTTGTAAAAATGCTTAGAGTTTTCACTAGACTGGAAAGCACTATGCAAATCCATTAATATTTGTCCTCTCAGGAACCTCTACATTTATCTAGTGAACTGTAGAGGCAGCCCGGCCCCTAAGTAGGGAACCACTGGAATAACTCTAAGGAGTTCTAACTCAACCTCGGCTGACTACAACAGTGAAAAGGTGCTGACACAATGATATAGTCTTATTATGTCATTTATAAATCATCAGTTCAAAGGGGCACTTTTACTTTTGAGGCTTTTAGTATATTTGCTGATGCTTACATCAGTCATAAGTAGGACTTTGGATGCATTTGAATGCATGGAGTATATTTTTACATTGTTGTATTGGCACTTTCACATCAGCAAAAGCTGACGAGCGCCTCTTAGAACACTTTATGTAGGCAGAATGCTGTTAAGTTATTCCTGCCATTGACAACATTTGGTCATGATCTCTTTAGACTTTACACTTTTCTTCATCCCACATCAGGGAAATTCACTTGTTACAGTAGCAGGTAGATTGACATACAATAAATACTTAAAAATACTCAAAAAGATTTAGATAAGCGCGAAAGATACAATATAGAAAGTATATACGCTATGTGCATTATATACAGGAGGCAAAAATGTGCATTATACACATTTAAATAAAGTGAAAAAGTATTGCCTTGTTGAAGGTTGGATGCATAAGTAAATACAGTGTTTGAAATAAACAGACTCAGTGTGGCTGAATGGTGATGCCTTTAAAAATAAGCTAATAATTTATTTTAATTTTGCCATGAACTTGAGGTCAGGTGTACCAAAGGAAGACCCACAGGCACAGCATGAGTTTGTGTGTGTGTGTGTGTGTGTGTGTGTGTGTTATGATGGTGTAATGACCCGCCCATCCTGCCAGTAAAAGCTTTAGGCCCCGTCCAGACGACAACGTTTTTTTTCGAAAACGCACACGTATTGCATCGTTTTGGCCGACCGTCCATACAGATCCTGAAAACACAGCGCCTGAAAACGCACTTTTTTGAAAACGCGCGCCCTCCCGTTTTCATGTGGACGGTGAATCCGCATACTTTCCAAAACGATGACGTGATCGCCCCACCCCGCGACGTCTCATAACAACAACAACAACAATGGCGGACGACATGCTCGTGTTCGTGCCGCAGAAGATATTGAGCCTTTCTTGCAACTGACTCGCCTTGTAGTTGAGTGTGAGTCGCAGCAGCAGTTCAACCTCATTAATGGTCCACACTAACGATTCTGGTTTCCTTGCACTCGCCATTTTCATCTTCTTCTTGTTGTGTTTGGTTTCTCCAAACTGTTTGTTTACAGCGCGCAAGCTTAATGCGCAGGCTCCGTGTCTTCTTCTCCGTTTTGTTGAATGTCAAGCGCCACCTAGAGGCCTGGAATATACTACAGCGTTTTCGGTCGTTTTCAGTGGATCCGTATGGATGCAAATATTCTTAAAACGATGACGAGGAAGACAGAGAAAAAAAAGACCGTTTTCGCCCATGTGGACGGCCCCTTAGTTGACTGGAAGTGACAAGGGCTGGCAGGACAAACATGTAAATGATTAACCAGAGAAAAGAGGTAAACAAATACTATGGAACAGTTAGGCATCAACCATCTGTCCTCAGTTCAGAGTTGTCATATGTGACAGTTCCTGCTTTCTTAAAGGGATTTGATTGTATCTGCAAACATTTATATTTTTCCTCTTTAACAATATGAAGATCAGACTTTCTGGATAGATACCCCAGTCAGGCATACAATTCTGACCACGTGCCTAATAGTGTGAGGGTTTCCCTTGTGCAGCCAAAACAGCTCTGACCTGTCAAGACGTGGACTTAAGCCCTCTGAGGGTGTCCTGTAGTGTCTGGCACCAGGGTGTTTTATAGTGGATCCTCTGGGTCCTGTATGTTGGGGGGTGGGGCCTCCATGGATCAGACCTGCTCCTGCTCGTCTTACAGATGCTCGATCAGATTGGGATCTGGGGAATTTGGAGGCCCAGTCAACACCATGGACCCTTTATTGTGTTCATCGAGCTGTTCCTGATCAGTGTTTGCTGTGTGTCAGGGAACATTATCCTGCTCGGTGGCCAGTGCCATCAGGTAGGGTTGCGATGAGGGGGTGTTTGGATGGGTGGTACGTGTCAAGTGGCATTCACATGACTGCCAGCACCCAGGGTTTCCCAGCAGAACATTGAATTGTGATGAGATGATCAATGTTATTCTAGGCTGATTGATGTATATGTTCTGGCAGCAGGGGGGTGCTAAAAATACTGTGAAATAACAGAAAATAACAGTGATTGTCTAATTAAAGTCAAAACTGGTGTTACAGTTTTAAGCTTTACTTTCAGGACCTTTTAATGTTTAATTAAGGATATTTATGCTTGGTCAGACACTTAAAATCAAACTGCAGAAGGGGGCCGTATTTGTTGGGTTTTGTTAAAAAGTTTCATGTGTATAACCTAAATTAAACTCATACATAATTCAATGATACTATATATCTTGAAATCTGGAGTAATTATAGCTTTGTGCTAATACTCAAACTTTACAGCCAATATTAGCATGTCATCAACTCATCAGTATTATGGTACGTGTCCACAGGATCTGTTGATCCCACACTTTACATTCATTGTCTATGTGAGCAGCCATGCAATGAATTCTTTCAAGACACAGGGTGTTGGCTTCTCACTCCTCATTTGCATGAACTTACATTCTGGCTATATTTGCAAATCAAAGATATCCAGTGTGACATGGCGCCTCTGGAATCAACAAGAAAGCTATATAAACTGAGCACTGTGGAGGTCAAATTAGGACACATTCAGAAACTGTATGGCTCATTACTCACCTAAAATGTCTTTAGGAACACTTTTCACTGAACGTTGGTATTCTGGACAATGACAAGCAATTTAAGGACACTGATTAATATTAATTAGTCCAGCCTCCAATGCTGTGAAAATTAAGCACAACAGGATTTTGCAGATATATTTTCTATGGATTTAATAAAATATAAAAGTTGAAAACATTAGGAATGAGGTTTTCAGTACAGCAGATATTCTTTCTATACTGGAAACATTTCTGTTGGATTGTTGGACATAACTGAGGACATTTAATCAAGTTCTTAACTTGAGCAAACCTTAAAAGTACTTGTACTACATGCTGACTTCACATGGATGCAGGCAGACGGTAGATGGCAAACTGGTTATCATTTTAATGGACAACAGCAGGGCAGTAAAATTAGGTGAGGCCCGCAGAGAATGTTGCTGGATGTTACGTAGCCGATTCACACATTCAAACAGGCAACTTTTCTTCACCCAGTGTTACCATGTGGTAGCAACCAACAACACAGGACACAATGTGAGTGAATTCATTGATTCTGTCTGTAAAGCAGCTACAAAAGCAGATAGAATAATGTCAGTTTGTGTGTGTGTGTGTGTGTGTGTGTGTGTGTGTGTGTGTGTGTGTGTGTGTGTGTGTGTGTGTGTTTGGGATTTGACCCAGGCTCCCAAAACTGTTTTCATTCTCCATGTGTTCATTAGCGCTGC
The DNA here is from genome assembly GCF_900880675.1 of Sparus aurata. Taxonomy (NCBI): domain Eukaryota; kingdom Metazoa; phylum Chordata; class Actinopteri; order Spariformes; family Sparidae; genus Sparus; species Sparus aurata. Next base: position 28,527,647 of record NC_044197.1, on the reverse strand, counting down.
ACAGGAAGACTTTGCTCTGTAGAAGTCCCAGACAAAAAAAACTTTAGTGAAACAAAGTGATTATTGTTCCTGAAAGCAGCAGTTCCTGGATCTTCACAATGAGACTCTTTCACCTTCTTTGGCTTTTCATCCTGTGGCTGAAAATGGAAAAGTCTTTACAGAGTGACGGTAAGATTGTCACATTTCAGGACCATTTTCTCAGCTGTTTCACTGCAGTTAGAAAACAGAACAATCATTTATTGATTTGGTCAGTTAATGCTTTGGGCCATTTGAGGAGAAAAGCTATGTTTTTTTATTGCAAAACTAACTTAAGCCTGCTATTTGCTATATTCTACTCCGGAGCTAGGGTTAATGCCCCCTTCAGCTCTGGCAAAACAGTCTTTGCTGGCTGACCTAAAATGCAGCACAGGAAAGTTGTAACCATTAATGTAAAATAACAAACTAATATCTCTCAGAATCTCGATGATAAAGCTGTTATCACTGCTAGACGCTCAAGAGAGTAGCGTGTGTCATTTCATAAGCTGACTGAAATACTCACATGGTGGAAAATATGTCATTGGCATAAGGAATTGTTAAAGCACACATTTGTCAGGCATAAATTTGGCATATTTTTCCTTGGTTGTTCCATGTGGAGTCGTCCCTTTCTAATCATTTAATGTACATTAAATAAGCAGAGCGTTTTTTTAAATCATTGAAACTGCTGGTTCTGTCCCTCCATCACTTTTCTTGTGCTCAGGTCATATAAGACAGCTGGTTCACTTTGAAATACTGACATAATTATTAGACAATAATTAGATAAGATACAACTATATTAATTATCCCTATTGTGTTATGATCATATGCTATTATATCAATATTGTATCTACCACACACAGTATGAATGCACTTCAGTGTAACATGATGGCCAAACGTATCAGGCTCATTAATTTATAAAGATAACTCCAGATGATTATAACGAGTACCTGTCATTTCCCATGTTTAATCTGTTCAATTTTCAAACTTGCTGCTACAGCCACTGGGAGGAACAGAAGTATGAACCTGCTTTCAGAACTGATCTTTGTCATGAATATTGTAGTTATTAATGTTTCTGTGTTTTTGTCAACAGTAATAAAATGCAGAGTACCTGTCATTGAAAATGGTAATGTGCCTGGAGACACCCAGGAGTACAATGAACATGAAGTCCTGCATTTTAAGTGCAATCCTAACTATATACCCACTGATCAAAGACCTACAACATGCACAATACAAAGAGGCAGAGCCGAGTGGATCCCCACACCTTACTGTGAAAGTAAGCAAAAACTGATTAATCACATACATTGGCAGGTGACTGGTGAAAATAAACACTGGATGGATGTAGTGTTTGTGTTGATACATTAAACTAAACTTGTGTTTAATTTCCCAACAAATTCAGCCACAAAATGTAGACTGACACTGCCGCCACTTGAAGGAACCAGCTATGAACCTGCTTACAGAAATCTGTTTTCACCTGGTGACACAGTAAAAGTCATTTGTGGAGAGCGGCACGGGATTTCTAACCTTCAGAACGCCTCAGCAACAGTTACATGTAAGGACGATGGAAAGTGGACTGTCAGACCGTTATGCATAGGTAAAAAACTACATGAGCTTTAGTACCAGAGACAGATTACGAGATTTTCCTTCTCTCCTTTAATTAGAATACTCAATCAACTTAAAATGCACAAGTCTTTCCTCTCATTCTAGAGGTTACATGCAGCAATCGAAGAGACCCTCTTGTGGATAATTGGCGTGTTCAACAATTAACACTGAATGGTACTGCAAGATATACTTGTAGGTCAGGCTACAGGAGTAAGGATGGCGCCAACATGGCCACATGCACCAGAGATGGTTGGAGACCAAATCCACTTTGTCAAGGTAATGTGAAGTTAACCTGTGTTTATGACAATAATGTATTTTCATTTTATCATCATTTTGTTCAATTGGGTGAGGAGATTTTTGTCCTGTTCAAAATGTTTTCTACCAAAAACTTCCTGGAACTTCATTTCCACTGAAAAAGAAAAGCATTATGGGCATTTTTTAATCGAACATTGTACAGCTGTTTATTCACTGCAGGAAGTTCACCTTGGACCCTAGAATCTTTTTAGGGACTCTGAAACTAAAGTTGATTTTCAGCTGGAGGACTCAGCATCCCATTTCAGTTTCTCAGCTAATAGTTTATAGCATCTAAAAATCCTTGTCCCAAGAGTAGTTGAAGGCCCAGACACTGTCAGGGTAGAGTTTGCTGTGCTGAATGTCTCTGACTTGTTGAACTACAACTGAAGAGCAGTCACTATCACAGTTAGCAATCACTGGGGGACAGCAGTGTAAATATTGCAACAAAAATTAAGTGTCAGCTATTTCAATAATGGACACACAGAATGTTGTGCAGTGCTGCTGTGTGCCGTTACCTCTCACTTTTCATTTCGGCTTCCATGTTAACAGTACCTTCCATGTTAACAGGATGCATGAGACATGCTTCTCACACGCAGCTGCATCGCATCATCTAGAGCAGGGGTGTCAAACTCATTTTCAGCCAGGGCCACATCAACATTATGGTTGCCCTTAAAGGGCCGGTTGTAACTGTAAGACTGTATGAATGTAACTACTCCTAACTACTACTACTATTGTAGCAAATAAGTGTCTTTGCATTTAATTATTATTTATTCAACTGTACAAATATTGAACAAGCATTTACATAAATGTAAAAATATATTTAAGCACATTGCTCTGTAATTATAACTAGTCCCTTTAATTTATAAGGTTAAGAAACCCACCATTACTCCATCAATCACAGATCAAACTTTTCAAATTAATAACAAAAATAAGCAAAATATGATCACACACAAGTTATTACATCAACTTTGTTCAAAATGTTTTTGTCACTGTTGAGTTGGGCAGAACTATGGCACACAAATAATTCTGATTATAATTCTGTCGGACTTCTTGTGTGATGACTTCACTAATCCAACCAAGCCCGTTTTTCCTCCACACATTGTAGATGCACCATCGGTAGTTAACCCATCAACTTGTCCCACGGTAATTTAGTTTTACTCACGGACCTTTCCACCGCATCAAAAATGTTCCTGCCCGTTGTCGTCGTCCCATGCATGGCAGCTACATCCAAGAGCTCGTCGCTAACGGTGAAGTCTGCCTTCACGCCTCTTATGAAAGTGGACAGATGCGCTTTATCCAAGTTGTCTGCGAAAAAGCAGGTAACTGCGTGACTCTTCGGCCAGCTGTGTTGTCAGATTGTCTGCTAGTTCCTTAACTCGGTCTGCGATGGTGTTTCTTGACAAACTGATATTGTTAAAAGTCTGATTCTGGTCGGGGCACACCTGCTCACACACCTGCTCACACACCTTTAGCTTGCACCGCTTCACAAATGCGCCCTCCGAAAAACACTTGGATATTCGGGTGATTTCTTCAGCCACAATAAAGCTAGCTTTCACTGCTGCATCACTTTTAGCGGTAGCTTTGGTGAACACATTCTGCTGCAGCTGCAGTCTGCCTTTTACAGTTTTTATTGATTGCTTTGACCTGCTTAAACAAACTGGGATCCACTTGGTTTTCATCATCACTGTCTCAGCAGAGCACAAGACACCTCTTGCAAATGTGTTAACCCTTTCTCATTGGATTGACACATTTTCCCCACCCTTTTACAGAACAGTTAACACGGATGTCATTCAAGCAGTCCAAACTCCATTGTTTTAGCTATGGTAACCAAACAGAAACCATTTGTTCCTAACTATTAGAAACTACCCACATCAGTATGAAATCACTGAAGCACCTGTTTGACACTCCTAAACACAAATCTTCAATGAGCAATCAGTCTGCAGGCCTTAAAAAGTGAAGCGGCTGTGTTGTTCTTTGCCAACATGGATTGAAGAGAGTGAGAAATAGGTGCAGAGGAATGTCAAGGTTGGATGGCATGCAAGAAGATTTTTCCCTCGGTGCATTGCAAGAGAGGATAATGAATGTGATGTGGATGAGGCCATGTGGCCCCATCGTCAAGACAGAAGAGACTGAGTATAAATAGTGGCTATTTCGCATACTCTACAGTAATAGATTTTTATACTTTACTGTAATATTTTATACCTTTAACTTCTTTTCTATTTTTTAAAACAGGTCAGTTGTTCAGGAAAATACTTGCTGTGAAGCTGCAGAAATGTTTTGTGAACTATGAGACTACCAGCTTTCTTATTTTCTTATACTCTAATAGATTTTATTTTGGTTTCCATGTATTTTGTGCAATATTTACAGTATTTCAGTTTTCAGCCACAGTTCGAAAAAAGAATCAATGGAATCAAAAAATGCATCAAAGAATTTCTGATTCTGGATTCAATTATTTGCTAGAAGGCAAATTTGACAACAACTGGCATGAAAGCTACGTAGAGTAATAGGCCACAATGACAAGCAATGGTGCACCGATTCACACTGAGTGCTGTATTTTGTATTTTGTTGTCCACTGTGTAATGGTTGATTGGAAGAGCTCATACACTTGTTTGCAAGTTGTGTTGTTTGAAGGCAAAATTAGCTTTTGTTGCAAATTTTAAATGTTTTGGCACGGTTAGAGCCTTTTGCAAACGAAATGAGTCATTTTGACCACGAGTGCCACTGTTCCGGCCTGTGTGTTAACTGTTTTGAAAATGTGGAGTTTGAGTTGACTGCTGCATCAAAGCAATCAATAAAAACTGTTATTCGTGGACAACTTCTCCATCACTTCTTAGAAATCCGCTTTAGTCAAACGCTGATATGGAAACACTGGGATCTCGCAGCAGGATGCGGTCTTTTCGCGGGTCACACAATGCATGTCGGGTTATCGGGTCATCGACATGCATTGTGGGAGATGTAGTTTATGGTCACTATACACTGTAAAGCAGTGTAGACTTTTATTTTAAGACAATTGTATACCTTTTAAGCTCTTGCGGGCCACATAAAATGACGTGGCGGGCTGGATTCGGCCAGTGGGCCTTGAGTTTGACACATATGATCTAGAGTTTGCCTATTTCTACTGCAACACACGCTGTTCTCAGCACAAATAGACCTGACATCTTTAGACAGACAGACAGACAGATAACAACCCCATTCTCCCCACATTAAAAAGGAGATACAAAAACAATTGGGTCTGCTTTTCTAACCTGTTATTCTACCAATACTGCCAGCCTGTTGCTACAACTTCATACTCTCCACATTGCCAATGAATGTGAAACAAATGTGTATGTACTATATGAATGCCTTTTTTTTTTCAGAGATAACATGTGACAGACTGAATATCCCGAATGAAAATATTGTCAACCCCAAGAGGAGATACATGAAGAATCAACGGGCCGTGTTTTTTTTTTTAGGTATTGTGGTCACAGGAACACAAAACAGGAGAAAATATCAGTCAGGCACCCTAAATGGAGCTTCACTGTAACCTGTGTAGTTTGCAAAGTGGTCAGGGAAGTTTAACCAGATACGAAGAACACAGCAGCTCGGTATCGGCCTTCAGTTCCCTCTTCCCTGACGCCCATCCTGCCAGATCGTACATTGCCGGGAGGCAGCAAACCGAAACTCTCGCTTATCGCTGCCCACATCTTGGCTGTCCTCCAGAGCAAAGATGTCGTTATCCTAACCAGACGCAGTGTACCCTCATCCAGGCAGTACATCTCCATGTGTGCCACTCCTTCCAGAGTCAATTCCGAATCCTGAAACAAAATCAGTGAGAACAATACTAATAAGAATAACTTTAGTAATCCTCAAAGTGATGTTTTGATTTTATTTGATGTTATTTTTATTCTGATTCAACTTAGTATAATACCAGTTATGACATATTGACATTTGTGTTTTCCTTGTATTTACTTTGTTATGGCCCAGTACTATTAATACCATTTATTTTGTCTTATGATGGAAATAGTTTCACAAATTATCTCAGTGGCACTGGCACATAACACGTGGCTTGAGATATTGAATCACACTATTGCTGTTACATGATAATAACTGCAGACTTATTTCAGCTTGTTAGCAAGCTTTATCCAATGTTATAAATATTAGCTATGTTGGTAATTACCGAAGTCAGAATTTAGCTGCAACCACAAGCCAAATGCTCTTCGAACACCATAACGTTGTTAGCAGTCACATTAGCTTCAGTCACCAAACAATGGTTATCGCTAGCTCGTTATTCACCGTGGCTGGTGAAATTTGAACTTTGGTAACCACTTGGCCAGTATAAGGTAAATGTACTGTACATTACAACTGTCATTTTGCTGAATTGATGCGCTAGTGTTGTCAAAGAAATATACTCTAGCTGCACTAAAATAAACACTTAATGTTAGTTTACTTATTTCATCTCTTGACATGATGCTGTTCGCTGATATAGGTTACCAACGTAGCTCTGCGGAGGCAGGCGCGGAAGTCTTGCAGTAAGAAGTCGCGTGAACAGCGAGCAAACAAATAACCGCGTCACAGCATCAGCTGCACTGCTGTGAGGAGTTCATGCGCGCTCCCGCGCCGGCTTGGCTGATGGCTGCAGTTACCCAAACGGCCGTCGTGTCGCTATTGAGTTTGTTGATCCTGCCCTAGTCCTGTTAGGTTAAAAATGTTTTCTGCTAAAAAGTTCCAGGAGCTTCATTTCCACTGAAAAAGAAAAGCATCATGGGCCCTTTCTTAAACCGAGCATTGTAGAGCTGTTTACTGCACTGCAGGAAGTTCACCACAGTCCCTGGAATCTTTTTAGGGATTCAGAAACTAAAGTTGATTTTCAGCTGGAGGACTCAGCATCCCATTTCAGTTTCTCAGCCAATAGTTTCTAGCCACTAAAAATCCTTGTCCCAGGAGTAGTTGAAGGACAGACAGGGTTAAACGCCCGGTGCAGGTGTATATTTAAATGAATAACCACCTGTGCCAAATAAATGCCGGGTGTAATTTATTTAATTTTTAAAAATCAAGGAAGAAGACATGACCACTGACACTGCACATTTTTCTTCTACACCTTTTTCACGTATTGTGCTGCTTTCTGTCAGTCATCACGCTGATGATCACCATGGCTCCGGTACAGCAAAAAAATAAAGAGTACGATATGAAATTCAGACTTTCTGTCCTAACATATGCAGAGGAAAACTCGGGAGAAGCAGCGCTAGATGTTTATCTGTCGACCCCAAGGGAGTGAGAGATTGGCGAAAATAATCAAAGTGAGCTTCAGCGTCTGTCCGAGGAGGACAGCAACAGGGCCAGTCTGCCTGCTGGAGGAGGGAATGAAGGCTAGTGAGGAGCCTGAGATAAACATGCGGGAATGAGTTATCAGCAAACGCCATGAGAGAGTGTCCCGCAAAATGATCAGGGCATGGCGGAACAAATGTAAGCCACTGTGAGTGACAGCAGAGATGAGGAGTTTGCCGCGAGTGCTGGTTGGCTGAATCGTTTCCTCCGCCCCAACAACTTCACTTGCAGAAGGATGCCAAAGAATTCACAGAGAAGCTGGCGAAGTTGGGGCCCCAACTGGAATGAACCAGCTTTGGGGGGGCCCAGCTTGCAAAAGGTTGAGAACCCCTGTGTGAAGTGATTGAAACAAATAAATGCCCCAGCTATTATTTCGTATTTCACGGTGTGATAACTCTCCCGGCCCGGGGAGTGAGACATGCATCGGCTCGGCCCACAGTGCTCAGCTGTAGACACAGCAAAGAGGTGATGATTGGCCCAGTGGCTTGTCTGTCTAAAGAATACCTGGCCCAATGGCCCTATGAGAGGCTACAGAGGCCCAGGAGTCCAACCTGCTCATGTTCTATCACCCGCCCCAGCTATTTTATTCTCAAAACAGGGGCCTGTGGCAACTCTTGACAGCTGTTTTTGGTTTTGTTTTGTTTTTGTCTTCCTTTACAGGCCCCTGACGGCGTCTGGGCCCCGGTGCAACGACAACGGTTGCACCGCAGATACTCACCCACTGCCCAAGACCCAATCTTCTGCTGCTGATTTGACATTTTCCTGAAGAATTTGGAGATAATTCTCCTTCTTCATTATTCCATTTACTGTTTGTGGAGGAGCAAATCCACTGGCAGCAACACAGCCTCACAGCACTGTATTAAAATGGGCCCAGAGATGTCATCAACCATTATTAATCATAATCACTCAGAAGAAGTTAAGAGGCCATGCTACAAACAAAATCTGATTCACACAACTTCCTGTAATCACCAACATTGATTGTTCAAATTACTGAATGTATATTTTTGATCAAACAGATTAGGTCACATTTTCAGCAGACCCATACTAAACTGAGATTTTCAGTCAGCTTCATGCAGGGTTTTTTGTGACAAAGTAATAAGTTTTCCTCTCATTCCATCACAGAATAACATGAGCTGTAGAAATCATTGGAAGTGAAGCCTGCCATGATATAAATGTTCTTTACAAGTGGATGTAAACTTTTGACTGCAACTGTACCCGATTATAGGCTAATATATTTGAGTCTTTTGGTCATCTAGTTAATTTTTAATTTTCCTTCCAGCTATACAGTGCCCAGTGATCCATGTCGACGATAACGTCCAGGTGAATGGGAGCCTGGAGAGAGCAGCCAGTGGCAATGTAGTTCGCTTTAGCTGCAAATCTAACACTGACACCCTGGTCGGGCCAACGGAGATCTACTGTGATGAACATGGACTGTGGAGTGGCGATGCTCCAAAATGCAAAGGTAAAAGCAGGCTATACAAGATGAAGCAGGAGGCAGAGGATGGTCTTTTAGAAAAGAAAGAATGAAATGAAGAGGGAAAAGGGAAATAAACCCACAGAGACGTGCCTAAAACACCGCACCAACCACTGTTGCTGTGTTACCATGTCAACCCCAGGATTTGATAGTTCAAATCTGCCTTCACACAGGAAATTATAAAGAAGTGAGTGGTGATTAGGGCTGTAACGATACATCAAACACACAATTTGGTTTGTATCACGATTTTGACCCACAGTTCGATACAAACCTCAACTTAAATAAAAATTATTAAATTAAACATTTTATCATAACATTTCAATAACTATTGTATATTATACTCGTCTGATAGTATTAGAGGCAGTATTGGGAAACTGAAGCAGTGTGAATGGATGTGCCGGCTGCGTGGATCTAAGTTTCGCGTTTTCAGTTTTGATACACGTGTCATTACAGCCCTAGTGGTGATGACATGCAACAAAGTTTCTCCAGATGCAAACTGGGGATGTTGAAGACTCATGGTCAATTTCTATACTGTCAGAAAAGTCAGCAGTAGTTTGCCTCTCAGGAATTCTTCCCATGAAAGTAATGTTAAAAAAATGAATGGAAGTATATAATCTGACCTGTGGTATGCTCTCATTGTGGTTATAACCTTTGCATTTACTCCTATATTGTTCCACAATGTTTGCTTATTCATGAACACGCAAGTGACAACATAGTTCTATTCATGCTCACTTGTTTTCATCAACCGGTATAAAATGCGAAGCACCCAAAATTGAAAATGGTATTGTGCATGGAAATATCCGTGAGTACGACGAACATGAAGTTCTGCATTTTAGTTGCAATAACAAATATAAACGCACTGAAGACAGACCTTCAACATGCACAAAAATTGGATTAAGAGCAGAGTGGAGCCCTACACCTATGTGTGAACGTAAGCATGAACTGAGTAATCCAATTATTTATTATATCACAGTAACTACTAGTGAATATAAGTTTTTTTGATGGAAGGATGTAATAGCATTATAGTGTGTCTTGTTACAATAAACTAACAGATAATGTGTTTCATTTCCCAACAAATGCAGCCGTAAAATGTAGGCTGACACTGCCGCCACTTGAAGGAACCAGCTATGAACCTGCTTACAGAAATGTGTTTACACCTGATGAACAAGTTACAGTCACTTGTGGAGAGAAGTACTGGATTTCTAGCCCTCGGGACATCTCAGCAGTAACTACATGCACTGACACTGGAGAATGGACTGTCAGACCTATATGCAAAGGTAAAAAACTACAGGAGCTTGAGTGCTGCTGACGATTATTAATCTTATGTCAATTGACTTGAAATGCAAAATTTCATTCCAGAGGTTGCATGCAGCAATCGACGTGACCGACATGTGTATACATGGGACGTCTACTGGGGGCAAAAAATTACACTCGGTGATACTGCAAGATACAGATGTAGGTCAAACTACAAGAGCCCAGATGGCACCTACATAGCCAAATGCACCGGAGATGGGTGGAGACCAAATCCACTTTGTCAAGGTATTGTGAAGTTAATCTGTGTTTATGACAATAATGTTTTTCATTGTATTATTATTTTGTTAAATTGCCTGAGGAGATTTTTGTCATGTTAGGTTCAAAATGTTTTCTACCAAAAAGTCCCAGGAAGTTTATTTACACTGAAAAAGAAAAGCATTATGGGCCCTCTCTTAAATCGAGCATTGTACAGCTGTTTATTCACTGCAGGAAGTTCACCACAGACCCTAGAATCTTTTTAGGGACTCAGAAACTAAAGTTGATTTTCAGCTGGAGGACTCAGCATCCCACTTCAGTTTCTCAGCCAATAGTTTCTAGCCACTAAAAATCCTTGTCCCAGGAGGAGCTGAAGGCCCAGACACTGTCAGGGTAGAGTTTGCTGCGCTATATGTCTCTGACTTGTTGAACTACAACTGAAGAGCAGTCACTATCACAGTTAACAGTCACTGGGAGACAGCATTGTTGCAACAATAACAAAGAAATATGTCTGTTATTTCAATAATGGACACACAGGATGTTGTGCAGTGCTGTTGTGTGCCGTTATCTCTCACTTTTCATTTCGGCCTCCATGTTACCAGGTCAGACCGTCCACACAGGATGCATGAGATATGCTTCTCACACGCAGCTGCATCACATCATCGAGAGTTTGCCTATTTCTACCGCAAGACGCGCGGTTCTCAGCAAAAAATAAATAAATGAAATAGAGCAGAAATCGTTAGACAGACAGACAAACAGATACAAGCCTATTCTCTCCACGTTAAACAAATAATAAATAATTGCTTTTGTTTTTAGAAGTAATTTGCAAAAGACAGGACATCCTGAATGCTTATATTGTCAAGCCCAAGAGGAGATGCAAAAACAATGGGTCTGCATTTCTAACCTGTAGTTCTACCACTACTACCAGCCTGTTGCTTACAAGTACATACTCTCCACATCACCAACAAATGTGAAACAAATGTTTATGGTGGTATATAAATGCCTTTTTTTCCAGAGATAACATGCAACAAACTGGATATCCTGAACATGTCTAGTAAATAAATAACTGCATTTGTTTTTTAGAAATAATTTGTGAAGGACAGGATATCCCGCATGCAAATATTGTCAACCCCAAGTGGAGATACAAAAACAATCAACGGGCCGATTATGAGTGCGAGGAAGGATATAGAGGAACACCTACTCGAACCTGTCGGGAAAATGGTTGGACCGGGGATTCACAATGTACAGGTGAGGAAGTGCAAAATGCACTTTCATTGTTGGGCATGTCTCTTTCTATGGATCTGTTACTTTACAATAGATTTTGGGAAATAACCATCCAATCAATCCCAAATGTACTGCCTTCTGGATAACCTCAGAGATTTCACTCCAACCAGCTAGAACAAGTGAAGTGAAACATAACTCTATTAACCTTTACCACCAAATTACCACAAAGTAGTCAGCTGATCGTTACTGTTTTGTACAGAGCTGTGTCACTACTCTATGTCTGGGTCTGCATTTCTAACCTGTAATTCCACCACTTCCACCAGCCTGTTGCTTACAAGTTCATACTCTCCACATCACCAATGAATGTGAAACTAATGTGTATGGTAGTATATAAATGCCTTTTTTTCCCAGAGATAACATGCGACAAACTGGATATCCTGAACATGTCTAGTAAATAAATAACTGCATTTGTTTTTTAGAAATAACTTGTGAAAGAGAGGATATCCCGCATGCAAATATTGTCAACCGCAAGTGGAGATACAAATACAATGAACTGGCCAATTATGAGTGCGAAGAAGGTTATAGAGGAAGTCCTACTCGAACCTGTGGGGAAAATGGTTGGACCGGGGATTCACACTGTACAGGTGAGGAAATGTAAAACGCACTTTCATTGCTGGGCATGTCTCTTTCTATGGATCTGTTACTTTACAATAGATTTTGGGAAATAACCATCCAGTCAATCCCAAATGTACTGCCTTCTGGATAAGTCAGTTAGAAAGCTGTAAAGCCCCTTTGAGATAGATAAAGTAACCACGAAAAAGAGTGAAACAACAAATGACTGTTATTCATGTGCCATTGAGTCCAGCAGTTGATATAGTTGCCGGAAAATATAAACAAAACTCACAACCTGAGAAGCCTTCCTTGTTGTGGGGAAGTCCTGTGAGTCGATTACCG